>NC_137426.1:37666767-37944267 GCF_964374335.1 Astatotilapia calliptera
CTACCAGGCGCCCAACACGCCTGGACTTTTAGAAGAAAAGAAGTGTCCAAAAATAAACCACAGGGTCAAATACTTGATTTTGTTCAGTGTTTTAGAGTTATTAATTCGAATTGACTAATTTAAATCTTTTATTCATGTACATTTTGATCGCCTTTAGTAAAAATGGCAAAATTTCAATTTCTTTTTTTTTTTGTCTCTTATTAATCCCTGATTACACTCATATAGTATACAGTAGAGGAAAAAAAACTACCAGATGTCATGTACTGGCTGTGTGGAGGCAGGAGAAGACCCAAACGCAAAACTCACGGAGACTGGAACTGAACTCAAAAATGCTGCTTTATTGCAGAAGTGCAAAATAACAGAACAAAACCGGGAATATAAACTAAAGACCGAGGGAACAGAAAGCCACATTGGTTCGGGGAAGAGACATTGACGACGCGACACTGACCTGATGGAGACATGCACATAAATACACAGAGGGTTAACGAGGGAAGTGGGAGCACACGGGGAACACAGCTGACACAGATAATCATAACGAGACAGGGCAGGAGTGAACACAACATGACGCATACTGACGAGAGACTGTCAAAGTAAAACAGGAAGTACACGGAGGTTCAGACAGGAGGAGAGAGAGCACAGGGAGAACACAGACATAACAGGCTGGGGAAAACATGGAATAAAACACAAGGAGAGACGAGGGCTCACAGATACACAGGGCCCACAGGAGGTAACCAAATAAGGAACATCTTAACTAAATAACCCAGGAACCAAGGCATAAATAGGGAACAAAATACTGTGCCAACATGGCCCAGGACCATGACACCAGATGTGTAAAGTAGTAGTAATGCTGAAAAAAGCGAAAAAAGCACACACACTCACAGCTGATTTTATGACACTTTTACAGCTAAAACAATATATAATTCCGGTTATCCTGCGTATCATTATGGGGGATGAAGGGTTAAGGAACTGCAATTAATTTTTATAGTTTAGCTTGTGTTTACAACCATATTTTTTGTTATCACCACACAGTAAACATTAACCAATATGTAAAGCGTCCATGTATCCTCCATTCTTGGTCCATTATCTTAAGCTTAGGCGGCCCCCTGCGACCCAATCCGGTACTAAGTAGAAAGGCCCAGACTTCACTCTCTCCAGGCACTTGGCCCAGCTCCTCCGGGCAAATCCCAAGGCATTCCCAGGCCAGCTGAGAAACATAGTCCCTCTAGCATGTCCTGGGTGTTCCTCTGGGTCTCTTCCTGGTGGGACGTGCCCAAAACACCTCCTCAGGGAGGAATCCTAACCAGATGCCAGTATCTAATCTGTCCTTTTTGTATGTTCCCCTCAGGTTCCCATGGTAGCAGATACAGGGGGAACAAGTGTAGACGATGCCACAAGAAAGATGATGAAATTCCTCATATCACCTGAGCTGGCTGTGGAGTACAACATGCTTGGCCGACATGGGGAAAAAAAGTTCAGGGATTTGCATCTTTTTAATGTTGTGTATGGTAAGTTAGTTTCACTTGAGACATTTGAACTTTAGAAAACTAAACTTTTTTAATAAAGTGTTTGAAAGTGTAACTGAGATTGGTTATCATGCAATTTTTATATATTTTTTGAGGCAAGTGAAATAAACATTGTTCTTTGCAAATCATCACCAAATGAAGTAAGCTAAGGTTAACTTTACTTTGGCTTTCCCATTTTTCTTCTTCATTTGCAGAGGCACTGAAGAAAATATTGAACATCAAAAGTCAACTTGCAAGAAGCAGAGAAGGCTCTGTCCAAGTGGTTCACTGGAGCTAAAGACAGAGGAGGACTGAGGGATGCAAGGGTACAAAATAGACTTACGGCTATGTAAAAAAACAAAACAGAAACCCTGCTGATTCAAGATAAGCTTTTGAGTCTTCCATCTGACCTTTCCCCCATGTTGCTTCAGTTCCAAATATCTAAGGAATTTTGATGTAGTTTGACATTTCTAGTTTTTCAAAAGTTTACGCACTTTGGACAAAATAAAAAAAATTTGAAAAATGTTGTTTTGTGTATCCTCGTGATTTTTGTAATAGTTATATTTACAATGGATGGTTACAATGGTTACAATGGTTAATGGTTATATTTTTGTTTGCAGTCAGCTTTAATATATTTGGTGTCTTTGTGTCACAGAACCCGTATTGGCCGTCTGTTAAATTGATTTGGTGACTGTTTTACTACATGGGGCCCACCCGGTGCCAGAAATGAGCCAATTCAAACTAGAAGTGAAATGCAACTACAGAACCCACTGATAATGCCATTCCAACTTTTTAGCTCACGTTGTCCTCATGTTGTACCCACTAAGAACTTGAAAGATGGGGCCCGGGTGGGTCTCTGTGTACTTTGCTCAGTTGGGGCCCATTTAGTTCCCAGATTTTACCAATGTAACACCGAGATAGGCTAAAAAGTGGGTTTTAAGTGGGATTGTCCGTGGGTTCCATAATGGCCCCATTTTATAAGCCCATGTGGTACCCACATGGTATCCACAAAAAAACTTGAAAAATTGAAAATTAAAAAAAGCGGAATCGGCTGTTCAAAACCCCACAAGGCTGCCCGCTGGGATTGAATCGAGTGGTGATATGTCTGTGAAGGTTCTCAGTCATCCAGGTCACCACATGTGGTGTATGCTGTACAGTGCAGCGAGGAATGCTCAGACCTCTACATTGGAGAGACCAAACAGCCACTTCACAAGCGGATGGCACGACACAGAAGAGCCACCTCCACAGGACAAGACTCAGCAGTCCATCTGCATCTTAAGGATAAAGGACACTCTTTCGAGGATGCCAATGTTCACATTTTGGACAGAGAGGACAGATGGTTTGAAAGAGGAGTGAAAGAAGCCATCTATGTCCACTGTGAGCGACCATCTTTGAACAGAGGCGGGGTTTACGACACCAACTCTCTGCCATCTATAATCCAGTTTTGAGATCCCTTCCCAGACGCCTTAACGCCCACTCACATCCTGGGCCATCTGACCTCAGGAATTCGCATGATAAGGTGGGGCCAGGTTTCACAATGAACACACCCGAAACTCTGGCTGATTGGGACCCACACCCAGTTTCCCACCTTGGCTCAGGCGATTAGAGGATCATCAGGGGGTCCTTTTGTCCCTCTGTGGGGGGAAACTCCCACTAGGTTTATATCTGGGACTCTCCACCATTTGACCTTAGAACTGAAGAAGCTTCTTGGATGAGAGGTGAAACGTCTTCAAGTAACTTAAAGAAGTCCAGACGCTTTTCTTTGAAAGCTCCTTTGACAATCGAGTGGTGAGTTCTCAAAATGGGCTCACTGAGCGCAGCACGAATAAGATCTTGGAGAAGCTTACGGCTGCTGTGAACACTCAGAATAAAACCTCTGAGCAAAATTTGATTACATCTTGGAGAAGCTCACTGTGGCCGTGAGTTCTCAGAATCTGCTCTTTGAGCACAAGAAGGACAACATCACAGAGCGTAAGTTTGATAACATCATGGAGAAGTTTGCGGCTCTCCAACAGGAGATTGAGAGACCAGTGTCAGACTGTTAGAACAGCTTTGAAATTCATATGAGTTGTTCGCACTAAAGTAAAAACCATCATCACTTCATGCGGCTACCACTTCGGCGCCAGCTGTGATCTCAAGGCTGGAGCTGAACAACAACTCCCTGATAACAGACTGTGCTTAGACTGTTCTTCCTATCCTACGCAAGGCCACCTGGGTTGGCTGGAAGACTGTTTACTTAGCCTGGCAGGGCGAAGGACACTGTCTCAGCTGAACTCTGGACACGCACACACACACATACACTGATACACACGGATGCCCCCTCCCTTTCCAAAAGCCTTCGATGCTTGTGCCCTCCCGGGGAAGATGGCGGTTGACTGGACCAGCGCAGACATGCTGCAGGACCGGATGCGCTGCCTACACCGGCTCTCTCTTACCCTTTACCCGCCCCTGTTGCTTACCTTGTGTTTCTATGGTGTATTGATAGTCATGTGCTTTTTGTACTGAGGTGTTTTTTCTGTTATCAAACTGTTCTCCCACTAGGAGCTCAGTCTGAGTGGAGTTTTTTTGTCCTCCTCTCACCTCATGTTATGTATTTTCGTTGTTTTTTTTCCTGTCAGCCTACCTTTCTGACATGTCTTCCCAATGTGCTGTTTGTGTAAGTTTGGTCAGAAGGTTCCTTTGTAAGTGCGCATGCGCCATTAGCGTGCAGCCTGCTGTAACCCTAATTTCCTTTGGGATTAATAAAGTATTCTGATTCTGATTTTGATATAAGTGGCACTGTAGAGCAGTTTAGAAACGCCCTTGTCTGAATCCAATAAAATACATAACTTTTCACTGGACCTGAGACATATGCAAAATCTATGGGTTTTTGAGCATGTTAAGGATCCCAAATTCCAATACATTTGCCTGATAATATGAACTGAACAATTACAATACAGCTTTTGCGCTGTTAGTGCTTGTGCCCTAATAAGAAGTGGAACAGATGCAATAGGGCCTTCACACTTTTAGTGCCTGCGCCCTAATTAGCAGTTACTAACAGCAATTAACTAAGGTTAAGAGTGGCAACAACAACAGTGCTCACTGACAGAAAAGTTAAGAATATTTTTAACAACTCACGTCAGTGTCACTGTCATCTGTGAGAAGTGAGCTTTACTGGCTCATCAACTTGTATCAGACTCCTTTCAAAAAGTTTTATTTCCTCTTCAAAACTAAATAAAGATAGATGCTTCTCACCCAGCATTGACAGCTGAGGTAAACAAACAGGAAGATGGACAACAACCTACAAGCTCTTACTGGTCACTTTGCAGTCTGAGTACATTCACTACAGATTAACCGTGCCCTGAGTTTTTGAGGTTAATCTAGGATATTCTAAAATATTTAAGTGATCATTAATTCCCCGTAGCCATTATTTATTTCCTAATTCATTGCTTAAGTTTTGATATTATTCAAAGATTTTAAAATATACTGTGTACAAAATGTACAGTAGTAGAGACATGCCCATCAGCTACGACCGTTATAGGGCATATTCTAAGTTTATTGTTTTTGATCTCTCTTGGCTGAACTGTTAAGACCTATTAATTAAATAATATTTATGTGAAGTCACTTTAAAAAAAACATTACACAGTTGAGATAATCAAAAATTAACAGCAGATTTTTATAACTAGAAACGGTAGAGACAGATTTCACCTGTTCTCATTTATACTGAGAGAAGAGTGGATCTCCTGAAGTCCATTATGAGTTCTTTTGTTTTAAGAACATTCAGCTTCAAGTTGTTTTCTGTTGTCTACCTCCGCCCTGTATGCTGTCTAAATTATATATGCTGTCTTAATTACGCCTTATTATTTGTATCTTAGCTCAGTCATTCTTGATCACCCTAGGCGTCGTCTTCCATTTTGACCTCGGGACTTCCAAACCATATTCGGCACAGATGTTCCTGTACACTATGCCGGCCACTTGGTTATGGCGTGCCATGTATGCCCTGCCTGCTAGCATCTTGCACCCTGCTGTTATGTGCTGGATTGTCTCTGGGGCATCTTTACACAGCCTGCACATGGGGTCTTGCCTCATGTGATAGACCCCAGCCTCTATGGATCTTGTACTGACAGGTTGTTCTTGTGTTGCCATGATTAGTGCCTCTGTGCTGTCTTTCAGTCCAGCTTTGTCCAGCCACTGGTAGGACTTCTGGGTATTAGCCACCTCCTCTATCTGCTGGTGGTACATACCGTGCAAGGGCCTGTCCTTCCATGATGGTTCCTCCTCTTCCTCCTCTTTCTTGGGTTTCTGCTGCCTGAGGTATTCACTGAGCACTCGGTCAGTTGGGGCCATCTTCCCAATGTATTCTTGGATGTTCGTTGTCTCATCCTGGACTGTGGTGCTGACACTCACCAGTCCCCGGCCCCCTTCCTTCTGCTTAGCATACAGCCTTAAGGTGCTGGATTTGGGGTGAAACCCTCCATGCATGGTCAGGAGTTTACTAGTCTTGATGTCAGTGGCTTCTGTCTCCTCCTTTGGCCAAGTTATTATCCCAGCAGGGTACCTGATCACGGTACCTCTGCAGGTACTTGGTCGTTGCAGATGTCCTAGTGGCCCCAGGTACTTGTAGCTGTCCTCTATGTCTGTAATGTTGCCTTCTGGTAGTTCAATCCCCTCAATTCTGACTACTTCCCTCTCTTCATCATCATCCGACTACACTTCTCCAGTCCGAACGACATTCCAATGTCATTGCTGTATTGCTGAATCGATTGCTGAATCGATGTCTCGTTCATTGCTGAATCGATGTCTCGTTCACTCTTGGCATACAGCTTGATGCCATCCATGTAAAGGAGGCTGCTGACAACTGCTCCATTTCGTAGTCGGTATCCGTAGCCAGTCTTGTTAATGATCTCACTAAGGGGGTTCAGGCCTATGCAGAACAGCATTGGGGACAGAGCATCTCCTTGGTAGATCCTGCACTTGATGCTGACTTGTGCTATTGGCTTGAAGTTGGCCTCTAGTGTTGTACGCCACATCCCCATTGAGTTCCTGGTGAAGGCTCTTAGGGTCCTGTTTATATTGTAATCAATCCAGGCAGTGCACAGGTTGGTCAGTCTGGTCTTGCAGTCTCGGGCGACTGCTCGGTCTAACACGTAGCTGGTGTTTTGCACCTCTGATGTTCTTGCCAGTTCCTTTCAGTGCCCCACTCATGTATTGAGCCATTCGCTTGTTCATCTTTCAGGCATCAAGAGGGCCAACGTGTTGTGCTGTCATCTTCCATATTGAGTTGATTGGTTCTGCTGCCTGTCTCTCCCAGATCAACTGCCCATTTGCGCTAGGGATGGGTATCGTTTAGCTTTTATCCAATACTGGTGCCAAACCGGTAGTTTTTTAATGGTGCTGGTGCTTAAACGGTGCTCGAACCGGTGCTTAAAGAATGGAGAACACAAACTTTGTCCAAAAACCTCTCATGTTTAGCTGTTTTCCACTTTTTCTTTGGTCATTTTAGCCTTTTTGGCCAGGGTGAAGGGAGTATCTGCCATCAAACAAGAAGACAGCCGCATGTAACTACGACGGTGTTTGCTAGTTCACCTTACATGCATTAATGTAATAACGTGGTTAGCCTACTCAACGTAAATTACACACGAACAACATTAAGCTACTCACGCAGAGAAGAACGGCTGCTGCTGCCATCATCCATCATCATTTCTGCTACACTGGCAGGGCTAGGGGCCAGGACTCTCCCCTCGTGTTTTTGGGGGATGTTGCTAACTCCGGTCCAATAACAGGCACCACACCCGCAGTAGATGTGCTCGGTGTGAGCTAGCAAGCTATCAAATACGGTGCATTTCTCAACTTTAAAAAAAAAACGCTATGCGTCGCCAGGTCTTTCATCAGATTTGAGGTGTTACCTCCTTTGCACAGTATCACAGTATCAGCTTAAAGCACTTGTTGCTGCTGAGTTTGCATCTTTTGCTGTGAAGTACAGCCAGAATTTTGACTGCTTCGCCTGGGGCATTTTTAATCTGTAGCTCTGCTCTAAAAGAACGTACGTACCTAGGCCCACCTACTATCTTTGGAAAGATAAAATGATTGGCTAGAATCCAAAGTGTATGACATCTTAGGAAAAAAAGCACTGAAATAAAGCACTGAAACGTGCAATGCTTTTCCGTCTGGTTACTACTGTTTATGTCAGAACCGGTGCCATAATGGCATAATGGCCGGTACCCATCCCTTATTTGCGTGTGTGTGAAGTTAACTCTACTTGGACAAACTGCTCGAAACAGGGATTTGAGTCATTGTGTACTTCAGATGGGTTAATAAAGACATTAAATTAAAAACTTTTAATCAGATTAATCATAGTGATAGATTAATATATGTTGTAGAGGACATATATATATAAACACCCAGCACGCCCCTGCGGGCGGTTTATCCTTCAAGCTCGGGTCCTCTACCAGAGGCCTGGGAGCTTGAGGGTTCTGCGCAGTATCTTAGCTGTTCCCAGGACTGCGCTCTTCTGGACAGAGATCTCCGATATATATATATATATATATACACACACATATCAGTGGCAGATATCCAAGAAAGGGTCTCCAGTATGAAGAGTTTGACGGCACCAGGGCCCGACATGGTTCACGCCTACTGGCTAAAGAAGCTGACTGCCCTCCACGAGCGTCTGGCAGCACAAATGAACCAGCTGCTAGTTAACGAGAGACACCCGGAATGGCTAACCAAAGGTCGGACGGTCCTGATCCCCAAGGACCCCAAGAAGGGACCGGTCCCCTCCAACTACCGACCAATAACCTGCCTCAGTACTACATAGAAGCTCCTGTCAGGCATCATATCGGCTAAGATGAACAGGCACATGGGTCAATACATGAGCGGGACACAGAAAGGAATTGGCAAGAATACCAGAGGCGCAAAACACCAGCTACTGGTAGACAGAACAGTCAGCCGAGACTGCAAGACCAGACTGACCAAACTGTGCACTGCCTGGATTGATTACAAGAAGGCCTATGACTCAATGCCCCACAGCTGGATACTGGAATGCCTAGAATTGTACAAGATCAATGGGACCCTAAGAGCCTTCATCAGGAACTCAATGGGGATGTGGTGTACAACACTAGAGGCCAACTCCAAGCCCATAGCACAAGTCACCATCAAGTGCGGGATCTACCAAGGAGATGCTCTGTCCCCACTGCTGTTCTGCATAGGCCTGAACCCCCTCAGTGAGATCATTAACAAGACTGGCTACGGATACCGACTACGGAACGGAGCAGTTGTCAGCCAGCTCCTGTACATGGATGACATCAAGCTGTATACCAAGAGTGAACGAGGCATCGATTCACTGATCCACACTACCAGGCTATACAGCAATGACATTGGAATGTCGTTCGGACTGGAGAAGTGTAGTCGAATGGTAACAAAGAGAGGGAAGGTAGTCAGAACTGAGGGGATTGAACTACCAGAAGGCAACATTGCAGACATAGAGGACAGCTACAAGTACCTGGGGATCCCGCAGGCAAATGGGAACCATGAAGAGGCTGCTAGAAAGGCTGCAACCACCAAATACCTGCAGGGGGTCAGGCAGGTCCTGAGGAGTCAGCTGAACGGTAAGAACAAGATCCGGGCCATCAACACGTACGCCCTGCCCGTGATCAGGTACCCTGCTGGGGTAATAGGCTGGCCAAAGGAGGAGATAGAAGCCACTGACATAAAGACAAGAAAGCTCCTTACCATGCATGGAGTGTTTCACCCCAAATCCAGCACCCTGAGGCTGTACGCTAAGCAGAAGGAAGGGGGCCGGGGACTGGTGAGTGTCAGCACCACAGTCCAGGATGAGACAACAAACATCCAAGAATACATTGGGAAGATGGCCCCAACTGACCGAGTGCTCAGTGAATACCTCAGGCAGCAGAATCCCAAGAAAGTGGAGGAAGGCGAGGAACCATCATGGAAGGACAGGCCCCTGCACGGTATGTACCACCGGCAGATAGAGGAGGTGGCTGATATCCAGAAATCCTACCAGTGGCTGGACAAAGCTGGACTGAAAGACAGCACAAAGGCACTAATCATGGCAGCACAAGAACAACCTCTGAGTACAAGATCCATAGAGGCTGGGGTCTATCACACCAGGCAAGACCCCAGGTGCAGGCTGTGTAAAGATGCCCCAGAGACAATCCAGCACATAACAGCAGGGTGCAAGATGCTAGCAGGCAAGGCATACGTGGAACGCCACAACCAAGTGGCCGGCATAGTGTACAGGAACATCTGTGCCGAGTATAACCTGGAAGTCCCGAGGTCAAAATGGGAGATGCCCCCAAGGGTGGTGGAGAATGACTGAGCTAAGATCCTGTGGGACTTCCAGATACAGACGGACAAAATGGTGGTGGCTAACCAACCGGACATAGTGGTGGTAGACAAACAGAAGAAGATGGCCGTAGTGATCGATGTAGCGGTTCCGAATGACAGCAATATCAGGAAGAAGGAACACGAGAAGCTGGAGAAATACCAAGGGCTCAGAGAAGAGCTCGAGAGGATGTGGAGGGTGAAGGTAACAGTGGTGTGAAATGCTGTATACATTTCATCAGAGTGTGGTGGCCAGTGCTCTCTTTAGTGCTGATGTGTGTTGAGGGTGCATCCTGATGGACAAAAAAATCCAGCTCAGTGTTTGGAAGGAGACTTGACTCACTTAAGACTGTGGTGTATATGGACACATTGAACAAACTGAAAGAACAACGGCAAAAACTCTCTTCATAGCCTCCCAGCTGGGCGAAAGAGCAATGACAGAACATGTCATTGCTGATAGGATTTTCCTGAAGATCTGAGCAGTTCAGGAGGTTCCTTGTTCCCATGGCAATAAGAGTTGTAAAAACCTTCTGTGAGTCTAGAGTAGAACAAAGAATTAATTTATTTGGATAACCTGGTGTCTCTCATGTTTGGCCATGGTTTTGGCCAAAATTACAACAGGGAAACTGCATAGTGACAAATGTGAAACAAATAGATGGGAGTGTTCAGAACGAGACAGCAGGTAAGAATAGAGAACATTTATCGATGGCACTATCAATGCAAGTTTGTATTTCAGAAAGAAATCTCAGAAAAAAAAAACAACTCATGGAGTCAAAAAGGTTAGGGTGGTATCACTCATCCCCCATCACCAGTAAAAGTCACATTTGTCTTAAAAAAGAAATCCATTATGCAACAGTAACAGAATTAACAGACTCACTAATGATGATGAACATTGTGACTTTTGTGTTGTTTTGCTTAACTGGGGCCTGCATTAGTTCTCAGAGGTATTACCATGTCTAACTGTACAATTTCCATCTTATATTTTGGGATGCCATCTGCCAGTAGCACATTGATCAAGGTACTTATTTTAAATATATAAAGATATAAAAATAAGTATCCGATTCTATTAAATCAGAGTTTATTTTATTTTATTAATGGTTTTAACAGAAATGTCATTCCATGTCTTCTAGTAACATTCCATGTTACTAGAATAGAATAGACTAGGCTAGACTCGAATAGAATAGAATAGAATAGAATAGAATAGAATAGAATAGAGTGCCTTTTATTGTCACTATACACATGTAAAATGAGATACAGAGCATCTCCTACTCAGTGCAGACAAGAGTCGTGGAGTACTTATGAACTACTACGACTACAGCAAACATGTGGAGGTTTAATCATAACTCACTGATGATGATTTTAATTGAATTTATTGAGATACACAGTGGCTACTGGAAGCTGTGACAACATTAGATGACCTGTTCATAATTAGCCATGTGCTGTAGTGATGAGGTTGGGTATGGAAGTCAGTGCAGTATACCAGAGGACCTAAACACATTTCACGGTCAGTCCACAACCAAAGCAAGCCATGTGCTAAATAGTGCCAAATGATTTTGACCACCATGGCTAGCACCAGCACTGGATCCACTGCCTCCCGGTTTCTCTCCTTTGAATCTAAAAATGAATAGCAGCCATCAGTCATTGTCAGGGCCGTCTTTCTCCAGCCCAGACGGATGGGAGTGACTAATGTCACTGCATGTTACTGTCCAGCCCTCCCGCCTCCACTCTTGCTCACTCACATCAAACAGACCTGACAGGCCACCAGCTATGGACCAAAGGGGCACCTCAATGTCACCTTTTTAGATATTTGGGGGAGGTTGTGGGGGTGGGGACTTGTTGAGGGAACACAATCAGCTCCCAGCATCCCACTCTTTGTTTTGTTTGTTGACTGACAGCTGAGGTGCTTTCAATTGGCAGTAAAGAGGATGTTGCCTGACAAATCTCTCGATTGTTGGGTAGCTCACTATAACTTCTATTCATATCCATTTTAGTGGATTTATTTAAACACATCAAATTTAATTACATCTTTGAGAATATTCTGCTATTATGTGTGGGAAAGAACTGATTGCACTGGTTGTAGCCCATTTTTAGCAAGCAAAACATGTGCTGTTTATTTGAGATGTTGGGCTAAACAATACTTGTCCCAGTTATTATATTGAGGATAACAACTTCATCTCTTAGGATTGCTTTCCTGTAACAGAACATGAAATATCCTTTGTGTCTACAAACATGTTTGGAAGCTACATTAGAGTTATGTGTCTGTCAATAATGACTCTAAGTATTCTGTGTGCTAATGATTTTTATTGCTAGGGAGCATGCCTTAAATACAGTTGTGTGTATATGAAATTTCACTAAAAATATGCGAAATCATTGGAAGGACATTTTTTCCCTTCCTTCAGTATATACAAAGCTCAATATTCTTTTTATATAAAGAAGCTATAAAATTGCTTTGAAATAACTCAAATTTCTTTAAATAAGGGGTGTGCGTTCTTTTTTTTAACTACTGGATTTTACTTTACTAAAATGTGTTTTTTTTTCTTAGCAGGTTGTTGTTGGGCATACTCTACGGTGGCTTTTGTGTAAGCCTCCTGAGAACCAGCCTATTCATTTATGCCCTCTGTAATGCACATTTGGTTTTGGTCTATAAGTAATTTGACTCATTTGAAGTCCTGATGTACTAAATAGAGGACATTCTGGGCTCTCCATTGATGTCTCATGTGTTTGGTTGGCTTCTTTTAGCTACAAAGAGAAGGGAAATCACAAAAAAGTTCAATGGGAACATTCATTTTTCCTTGGTTCTCAGGAGGAAATATCATATTTATTACAAAGCAACAGCCACATGTTTAGTGTAGCATTCCAATTTTTCTTTTAAATTAATGACAAAATTGGTCAAATTTTATTTTGCAAAGTTGTGTTATAATCATTGACAGTATAAACATGGGTGGGTTTGAAAAATTAAGGTTTCAAAATGGTGCATTAATCATGACATGAAACTGCATGCTCAGTGGTTAACAACTTGTCAATCACCAGTCATCAGCCAGTGAGCGTGTGGTTTCATCTGTTTTTCTGCATCCAAAATGACACTGGTGGAAAAATCTTCTACATGAGACTACACAAAGACGTCAGTGACATCATGTCCATACTGTCAATTATAACGACATTTTTATCTAAAATTTGTTCTACTTTCAATATACCACTTTGATTTCAAAGAATCATTAATTAACCCCTCTACTTTGATGAGTAAAATAGATTATTGTGAGTCCTCATTCTTTGCTCATTCTCAGGTATTTAGTGTGACAGTTAAATGGGGCCACACTAGAGAGCTGGGGGCCACTGCCAATGCTGTGAAGAGGCATCAGAATGATGCCCTTTTTGTGTTTCTGACAAATGTAGAAAAGGCATTCACTGGGAAAATGATTATTATTACTTTCTCTTGTTGTAGTAAGTATAATCACAGCCAATATGGTGTTTAAGCTCATGTAAAGAGAGTTAATGCACAAATTTTGCCAATCATGCAAATTATGAATGACTGCATAACATGAATACGACACATGACATTTGCCTTTTTTATGTCTTTCTCTCTCTGTGTGCCGCATCGTCGAATGCATAATCTGGCATAAACAGATGCTGATCGAGCCCAGAAGCATGGCATGGACGAGTTTATTTCAGCTAACCCCTGTAACTTTGACCACGCCTCGCTGTTTGAGCTTGTCCAGCGCCTCACTCTGGACCACAGGCTTAATGACTCATATTCCTGCTTGGTAAGTAAATCAAAATCCAAAAAGAGTCTAAAACCTATAATTGATAGAAAAACCGGCAACAATGGTGGCTGTTGAGAGGGAAACAAAGAGAAACGATTGAGGTGTGCCAAATTTCACATGAAAAGTACTGAAAATCAGTGGTAACAGGTCTTATGGAGTGAACACAGGAATGCATTCTGTATCTTAGCAACCGTAGTGTCTTAATAATAAAAAGTCTTACTATCAGTAAAGATGTGGTTTAATATGCTCGCATGATACTATTGTTAAGTGCTATTACAGAGTGTTATAGCATATAAACATCACTTATTTCATCAGAGGAATCCGACAACAGTGTTTCTGTGTGTTACCAACAGGGCTGGTTTAGTCCTGGTCAGGTGTTTGTCTTGGATGAGTACTGTGCTCGTTATGGTGTTCGAGGCTGCCATCGCCATCTATGTTACCTGAGCGATCTGCTGGAGAGGGCAGAGAATGGAGCCATGATTGATCCCACACTGCTGCACTACAGCTTCGCCTTCTGTGCATCCCATGTCCATGGAAACAGGTAAATATCAACTCCTGTCTCCTTTATTTGCCCCAAATGCTCCAGTCCTCCTTTGTCAATGCAGAAATCACTGAAACTCTGAATAACTGAACTCTGAACTGAACAGTTAACCCTCTCAGGCTCAAATTAAACTTTTTGTTGCTAATGCACAACCAAGTCCTGCAGTGGTACTTCTGAGTAAAACAAACTCATCAAATATGTATGTGGGGTAATCAGGTTGTTAGTTTTCAACTGTTGCAAATCGGCAACGCCTGCCTCGAGAGGATTAACTAATAATTAAAACTGGAACAGGAGCAGACCACATATATGTGGATATGTAATATGTAACTTTGGGTTTGATTTGGTTGCAGCGGCTGATTTTAGTTTGATTTTGCATGTTGTTTTCATGCTCACTCTTCCATTTTTTTTTCTTTTTTTTGTGCTTTGTATAACCTTCTTGCCTTATTCACACTGTGACTTACCCTTCCTGCACAGACCCTAA
Organism: Astatotilapia calliptera; assembly: GCF_964374335.1. Taxonomy (NCBI): domain Eukaryota; kingdom Metazoa; phylum Chordata; class Actinopteri; order Cichliformes; family Cichlidae; genus Astatotilapia; species Astatotilapia calliptera. Next base: position 37,681,375 of record NC_137426.1, read on the forward strand.
AACCTGCACAGACCAGTGTGTTTGGCACTTACCAGTATCTTATAACCTTTTTACCCTTTATCCCTGAGATCCTTTCCCAAACTGCTAAAAGAAACTGAAAACCACAGAGTTCATGATAAAAAAAAGACTTTGGCTGTATGGTAAGATTTCCACAAAACATTTTTCTAACCAAAGGTTTCGATAACTGAGGTGTTCAACTCATCACTCAGCAGATAACGTACTGAAGAATCAAACGAGAGGTATACAGTAACCTATTCCCATCATATCACTAAAGGAGTATCACAGCTTCACATCCAGCTTTGTTAGCTGTTGATAACTGACTGACCCTAGAGCCAGTGTAGGTGTGGCTAAATGTTTCTGCCATTGAAAAGAAAGATCATCAGCACAGACAAAAAAAGGCTTATCAAAGGTAAACTTTAAATCTGAATCCAGCCTGAGACTTTCTGCGTGTTTGTCTGTTGGAAGATTGCCGTCAGTTTTACTCTAAGGAACAATTCTTTTGCAACTTGTAGACGAAACAGCCCTTTACTACAGTTTTTGTCAGTTTTGTCAGGTTGGGTGGGTCCGATTCCTGCCCTATCAGAGGTTTCCTTTTAAACTTTTTCTACCCCTCTTTTTACTGATTGTTCCTCAAAAGGAAACATTTGGTGTCTCCCCATAATAGCATATATCTTGTCCATCACTACTGACATAACTCACTACTACCTGATATAATTTGCATTTTATCAAATTAACCCATTATCTAAAATGTCATTACAACAGTTCCAGGAACTATTCAGTATGAGTGATGTGTTTTTCTAGATGATCTGAGCCAGGTGTGCTTGTGCTGAGATGTCAGCCTATGGAACAAACTTTACATTACATAATCATCCCAGTTCTGCTGTGACAAATTAAAGGCAAATCCTGAATACTTGATCCCTACACAAAGTTGCAAAGTTTGGGTCCGTTTGTCCCTTCTGAGGGAATGCTCACTGAAAATCAGGGCTCTTTATTGATTATAATAGAACTGTGTTGCATGCAAATCCATATAGTGCTAACCAGCGGTCATTAGGATATTTCCTCAGTGAATGGCAAAAATCAAGCAGGAACTTAAAGGAGTAAAGAACAACTCAGCCAAATATTAAAAACTATTTAAAATGATGTTGGTGTGTAAATGGTCTGTATTTGTAAAGCGCTTTACTTAGTCCCTAAGACCCCAAAGTGCTTTACACCACATTCAGTCATCCACACACTGGTGATGGCAGCTACGTTGTAGCCACAGCCACCCTGGGGCGCACTGACAGAGGCGAGGCTGCCGGACACTGGCGCCACCGGGCCCTCTGACCACCACCAGTAGGCAACGAGTGAAGTGTCTTGCCCAAGGACGCAACGACCGAGACTGTCCAAGCCGGGGCTCGAACCGGCAACCTTCTGATTACATGATGAACTGCCAACTCTTGAGCCACGATCGCCCCTTATAGAAGTAGCGTCTGAAAGAAGCTTTAAGTCCTCAGTAGTTAATGTTCTTTTTTCTTTAAAAGTCTTGAATTACAGTTAGTACTTAAAGCACACCTTGATTAGTTCATTCAGAATCAACAAATTACATTTTCCATATACTAATGGACGTGATGGTTTGGAGTGTGAAATCTGTGTGTGTGATGTTGACACCAGCAAATAAACAATTTTCACAGAGTGGGATATAAAACTTGTGGCTGTGCTTTTCAGTCGGATCAAACTGTGTCCTCTGTTGAAGGTTGTTTGGCTATGACTGATGAGTTCCCTGCATGTTATTCCACTAGCCTGTTATCTAAGTTGCACTATTTACCTCTTGTCTAATCTGCTGTGATGTGATCAGCCATCATATCTGTCAACATCACAGTCAGCTGTCGGCAGCTGAAGCCAAACAAAGATAGACGAGGGCCACTCCAGCATTGAGGGCAAAGGTCAGGGAGGGCTGTCTGTCAGTGCCCCCACCTCCAACCTGCATCATTTCTCCAACTAACCCTCCTGTATGTATCCATCCATCTATCAATCTTTTCATCTATCTGTGACAAATAGTGACGGAGGACTGAGGCCTTTTTTGATCACTATGGACAGATGGATAGCAGTCACTCTAACAGAAAGAGAGGGAAAGAACAGGGGGAAATATGACCAGCTAGAATTTTTGGAATTAGAAATGATAGGCTCATGCACTTTATTTAGTATCATAACAGACTTTACACATAGAAAAATGTTTGTGCAGGTGAATAAATATCTAAAAAAAGAGTAGAATTTTTTTTAAAATCCAAAAATAATTATATCTTTATGTAGTCCCGTCCACAGACACGAGGCAGAGACCTAATCTGCCAGTCCAGCCATCGTGCCTGGAGGTTGAGTCATGACATGTTGACAGGTTGTCATGTGTTATGGCTGAATGTCTCTGCAGCCATAGCTGCTGCATGTGCCCATATGCACACACCTCATCCTAGGCCAGACCAACCCTCCCCTCCCCCCAACACATAAATACCACACCACCGCTACTGCCTTCTAATAGCCTGCCAGCCTGGAGGTGTTGGTGCATCAAGTTAGACGCAACTGCCCGGTCACCTGCTAAAGAGTCAGGATTTGACTTCTGTAGAACTAAATGTCAACTCCATTCAGCTCCAGTGAAATGTCTTTAAAACAGATAAATAATATTTCAGCTGCAGTTGATTTTGTATTTGTGTTTAATTGGTACATTTGAAAGAAAACTGAACATTATTGCAGTTATTTTCACACAGCTGTTTTCACAGAAACATCTGGCATCTTTTTCAATGACATCAATGTCACTTTGTACTGTCAAACCTGACAATGCAAAATAATATTTTACTTTTCTTTTTTGAGTTTAAGTTCTATTATATAAATAATCAGTCTTTGTGTAGCACTGTATAGAAATGTTTACTAGTAAATACTAATCTAGATAGTGTGTATTCAGAGACATGCAAAGGTGTATTGAGATGTTTTGCATATTTATTTTAGATAAAGAGATTTTTTGGTAGAAAAAAATGTACTCCATGTAACATATATAAAAACAGAATGTAATGATTTGCAAATCTTATAAAGTCCTGTTGTTTTCACAATAGAACCTAGAAAAAAGTGAAACTGAATATAGAAACTGAAATATTTTACTGTTTCATGAACAGTGTTGGTCAAGTTACTTGAAAAAAGTAATCAGTAATTAATTACTGATTACTTCCCAAAAAAAGTAATCCCGTTACTTTACTGATTACTTATTTTCAAAAGTAATTAATTACTTAGTTACTTAGTTACTTTGTTACCTTTTTAAAAACACGATTTACAACCTGAAGAGGTGATAAAGCGATAGATCTTTCAGCCCAATTCTACTTTTTCTGCATAATCCATCATACAAAATGTAATCAAATGGAAAAGTCTCTTTTTAAAACTTGTTTTATTAGTTTTAATCTTTTAACTTTATGCATCAAGCAAAAATTTAATTATATGCAACATTCTCTGACTTGAATAAATTAGTTTAACATTTAAACCTATTTTTTGCACATTCCAGCTCATAAAATAAAATATTTTTTGTGTTTACACTCACTCTTTCAAATAGATGCAAGTAAAACACAGCAGAAAATAAATAAAGTCAAAGACTCAGCGGTCCTGTTGCTCTATTTTCACCTATTAAGCAACACTGGGGTAGGCGGAGGTTTACCCTGGTGCAGGTGTGCCGCGGTCAGTTGAAGAATCCGCGAGTTTCTCTGTGAGTTTCCCATTACGTCGTAGCTACTCGGTGCTTGTTTGGAAGTTTAGGAGTTTTTTTCGCTGTAAAAAGAAGTTTTCTTCCCACGCACAACGGACACTAATGTTTTTGTCACTTTTTATGGAATCAAACTCAAAGTACGGTCAGTGCTTCCACACTTTAAACACTGCACGCTCATACTCTCTCCCACAATCGATATGTGATCCATTGTTGATCTGCACACAGCTGTTGTCACCAACGGCGCACTCGCTTACGTCAGTGTCGTGAGACATTCTCGCAAAAAATCACGGTTTTAGTAACGCAGCGTTCCTACGGGAAAGTAACGGTAATCTAATTACCGTTTTTGCAATAGTAATCCCTTACTTTACTCGTTACTCGAAAAAAGTAATCAGATTACAGTAACGCGTTTGTAACGCGTTACTGCCCATCTCTGTTCATGAAACATATTAGCTACTTTTGAATTTGATGGCAGCAACACATATCAAAACATGTGGGACGGGGCAACAAAAGGCTGGAAAAGTAAGTACTACCAAAAAGATATAACTGAAGGAACATCAAGTATTTGGGTCATTAGGAGAAAAGATAACTGTGTCTACAAAATCACCGGACAATTTCAGAATAATGTTCATCAATGCAACATTAAAAAGAATTTGAATATCATATTAGCAATGCTTTATAATATTATCAAATGAAATTACTGTGCACAAAGAACAAGGACAAGCATCAATTAGTATAGATGATCGTGATCTTTGAGCTGCACTACATTAAAATAGATATGATTCTGTGAAGGAAATCACTGCATGGGCACAGGAACACTTCCAGAAATCACTGTGTGAACACAGTTTGGTGGAACAGCAATGTTCTCTCCAAAGGTATAATTTCCACTCAGAACTCAGTTTCTTAGATTTTGTAAAAACGAGTTTGAAGGGAAAATGGCAAATTTGCTCCATGGTGGTCTGGATGTGGTGGTGACTGCACAGAAAAACAGATGTGAAACTGCTGCCAACTTTCTGTCTGTCACAGAAGGCTTATTTGCTTGTTGTCTTCATCATAGCTGTGAGATCATCAGGTCAAGCAAACATGAGGAAGCTGCCAAGGAATGATATGTGGCTGAAAGAGAGAACACATGAAAGCCCTTCAGGACCTAATTAGTGTGAAATTTCCTTCTTTTATTTTCTGTCACAGTAAAGAAGTTGAGGTGCTTCTCATCAGTGAATTTTAGCCGTGATAATTCCTCTCCTGTTTTGGTTTTAGACTTTTACACTTGCACACAGCAAAATTAAGCACCAGTCGCATAACAAAGGAAAACAGTAAGCTTAGCACTCACACGGAAATTCACCACTAGGACCAAAGCTTTCATTAGCTGGTATTTTATTTATTTCTTTATTTCAATTTCAATGACACATTTATTATGATGCTTTAATTACTACTTGTTGTTCTTTCCAGCCCACCAAAATTGTAACTGTCTTTTTCAGACAATGCTCAGTAATATTAACTCTTGGGAGATAAACCAATGATGAGGTCAAAGCAACAAAGACACCATGCAGTCATCTCCTCATCAGTGTCATGCTTTCCACTAACAGAGCCCTACAGGTGACTGCAGCACACTGCTAGTGTCTGTTCAAATGTCCATAAAACCAAAGGGGAGCTTGGATGAGACGCGAACTGCTGAGCAACTTGATAATCCTTTAATCTAACACGGCACTCACGAAGTAGTGTAGCAAGTACCCCCCACCTCCCTCTAACACACAGTTTCTTGCTGTCTGTTGAAAGACGTGTCAAATGGAAGTTTGAGAAAGAGGGAGAGCGAGGAAGAGTGTCATGTCTCCTGCTTCTCAACATGCTGTCATGGCTCCAGTCCAGCGCCTCTTCTGTCACATGCACTCTGCTCACACTCTACCCAGACCCAACCATGTCACAAACGATAAACTCTCTCTCTCTCTCTCTCACTCACACACACACACACACACACACGCACACACACGCACACACACGCACACACACGCACACTCACACACACACACACACACACGCACACACACGCACACACACACACACACACACACACACGCACACACACACACGCACACACACACACACACATGCACGTACGCACGCACACGCACACACACACACACACACACACGTAAAGCTGTTTATATCTTATATATTAATATATGAAGAATAGAGCATAATAGTCCTGTGCACAATCTTTCATGTTATTTCAATCTTTCCATTTTGCATAATTCTTAACTAAAGTAACTAAAGCTTGTTTTCTCATGACGCAGTCTCATATCATTGGCATCAGTCGCTGGTGAGGTCTGGGCACTCTGCCAAGAAATGACGGGTAATTTTCTCCTGTCAACGTGGGTGCGATACATGGTGGACAACCCACAGCATCTATGGAAATAGATTTTTTTTCTAGTTTATGAAAATCTAAAATGGTGAAAATATCTACTTATTTCTCCAGACTTTTACATAAGAAGTATACATGATGTGTGAAATAAGAATGTGTTTTTATCATGATTTGCATTGTTCTAGATTTAGAGTGAAGATCAGCTTTTACCTCTGAAACAAATTTACTGACAAACAAGATGAGTTTCTGTGAAAATTTAACATTTACTCAAGAATTAGCAGTTTTATCAGCAACTCGAGTAAAACAAGTACTTAAAAGTACTCAAGTAAAAAAAAAAATCTATTTGACAAGTAGGTTGGTTTCACACATAAGGTTGAGTATAGTATAAGATTAAAATGCACATTTGGGCTGTCATAACTCATAGCAGCATGCAAAGACTTTTAATATTAGTTATTGTTTTAAACGGAGCCCAGTGGAAAATAAATATTTAGAGCTACTCTAAGACTAAATTAGAACCTAAATTAATCTTCCAAGGGATTAACTTTTGGTTATCAGTGTGTCTTAGGAAGTGTATATTTCAGCCAACCCCAGCAGGGGTGGGATCGATAGCTGAATACATAAATAAATAAATAAATAATGCATTAGTCTTCTTAAAAGTAATGCGGTACATTTTTTTTAAATTATTCACTAGATAGTAATTTGTTACTTATCCACATACAGTGTTTACATATAACCTAAAAACTGAATATACTGAGCAAAGCTGTTCGGTGTAGCTGGAAACTTCTTTAACTCAAGTGGTTTTTGTTGGCATTGTCGAGATTCTTCTACGTCGTACATGTGCAAGTGTATTCTGACTGTTTAGCTATATCAAGGAGCCTGTTCATGTGCATTTCTGGATTAAGGAGAGTCTGGTCCTCTGCACCTCAACACATACCTGAGGTTCTGGTATGGGGCCTCAGACCTCCTTTAGCATGCTCAGATACTAGGGGAAGAACTCCAGAGAACATCAGAAATTGTCTGGCTGGGTATTTCTCCTACCTTCTCCACCGGTGGAGGGAACTTAACTTAAAGCAGGGTCCTGCAGTGTAGTCAGTGATTCATTGTCAGCTTGAACTTCACAGACGCAACCCCATCATTTGGGATTCTGTCGACAAGGGCTGAACGGTCAACTGCCACTGAACTGTCAACCAGGTAACCCAGTGTTGCAGCTAAGCACTGTCCTCCTTGTGCTTCAGCAGTTCCTGCAGTGACTCATGCCATCATGAGGACACAGAGTGCAGTCACAGTAGCCCTAAAGCGCTTGATATAACTTGTGTCATTCACCCGTTCACCCAAGCATTTTTTCTAAGATTTTTGTACCTCAGTCCTTTTTTTCTAACATTCACACACATTCATTTGCTGATGGATACATCAGAGAGCAAGTACAATCTGAGGATAGAAGACGCACTTCCAAACAGGGAGAGAGTGCCCTGATGTAGAATGGGGAAGAGTGGTGGTTGATAGCCCAGAGATGCCTAAAACAGAGCCTGTAGCAGAGGAGGTGAGTGAATTCTGGGTGTATTCAACCTAGGACAGTTGAGAGGACCAGATGGAGGGGTTTTGAGGAGTGATGCAGCCGAGGGAGATCTCAATCTCCTGGTTGAGCCTTTCAGTTTGTCCATTTGTCTGTTGGTGTTGGCCCCGAGGGCATTGCAAAATGCCTTCCAAGCTTGGGCGATGAACTGGGATTCTGTGTAACTTAAAAACATGAACAGCAAGTAGTTTGGCTATGTCTGAGGCCATGGGTAATTTCTCAAGGACTAGAAATTGAGCTGCTGTAGAGAATCTAAGAACCCATTCACACACATTCCAAGTGTGTGAATGTGTGTGTGAATGGGTGGATGACAGGTTGTGTAAAGCGCTTTGGGGTCCTTAGGGACTAGAAAAGCTCTATACAAAATACAAGCCATTTACAGGCCAATCTATCAATGGTAGATAAGGTTACTGTCACACCGGGCTGTTAACCCACTCTAGGTCATGTGTCTCATTACATGAGCCAATGTGTAAAAAAAAGGTGTGGGTCATTATCAACACTGAGTACTGCTTTTATTTCTGGCACAGATGGCACATGCCACTACATAGTCCTTGACATACCTCCATGATGACCAAGCAGAAGTAACGTTTGAAAAGAGAAATGGGTGGCCAGTGTAAGTCCAGTGGATCACAACAGAATGGTCAGTGATGGAATCCTATCGGTAGTTAGGGGGACCTAAGGATCATGTTCATCCTGCACAGCTTGATGGCTCATTTTCTACAAATCCCATTTCAGTGATCCAACAGTACATGAAGCATGAAGTATGGAGAATTCATTCAGGGTCCAGCAGGCTGGTGTCATCCAAGTACTCGTTAGAGAGTGCGTCCGTTTTGACATTCCTTGACTCTGAGTGATAGAACATTAAAATTGAAATGTCAGGAAAAATGGAGACCAGTGGGCTGGATGAGCATTTAACCTTTTAGCACTTTTAAGGTAATTGAGGTTCTTGTGATTTGTTCAGATAACAAAAGTCTGCTCGGCCTCCTCCAGCCAGTGGCATCACACCTCCAGTGATGCTCTACATCATAATTGAGTACAGTGGGGATCAGCTACCAGAAGGAGAAGGTACGGGGTTGCAGGTTACCTTGGAGGCCTGACCACTGCGAGAGAACTGCCCCCACCCTGGAGTCAGACACATCTACCTCAATGATGAACTGGAGCTTGGTATCTGGTTGCATGAGGACTGGTGCTGAGGTGAACAGTTCCTTTAATTAAGTGAAGGCTGCTGCAGCTTCTGAGTAACAAACAAAGGGCACTTTAGGCGAAGTGAGATGTGTGAGAGGTGTAGCTACCTGACTGTAGTTGCGGATGAAGCATCAATAAAATGAAAAGCAGAGGAAATGCTGTACCAGCTTCTGAGATGGAAGGAAGAAAGGTCTCTCAACACATCATTTACCAGAGCTTGAAAGACAGCGCATGCATTTGTTAATCCAAAGGGTATGACCAGGTATAAAGTGTCCAATATGTGTCAAAGGCTTCCACTCGTCACCCTTCCAGATGCGTATTAAGTGGTAGACGTTACGGAGATTGAGTTCAGTGAAATCAGTGACCCCCGGGAGGGGCTTAAAAGCAGAAGTGATTGGGGGCAGTGGATATTTGTTCTTGAAGGTTATTTGAGTCCACGATAGTCTATGCATTTGTCTTTCTTAATAACAAACAAATAAACAGCACCTACAAGGGAGGAAGACGGACAGATGATTCAAGCGGCCAAAGATTGTATTTTTCCATCACTTCCTTCCCATGCCGCGACAGGTTGTAAAGGCAACTGAAGGGAAGATTGATGGTGCAGTCATAGGTTCTGTGCAAAGACAGAGATAGGGCTTTATCTTTAGTGAACACTTCCTGTAAATTGTGGTATTCTCTGGCACAGCTGAAAGATCGGGAGGAGTTGTGTGAGCTGAATCAAACTTCAGAAACTAGTCCAACTTACTGCCGGCAATATGAACCAAGCCCGCGCTATGGTTGTACAGGGAGTGAACGGCCAACAGCCAGACACTCCATACTCCCAAAGCATCGCCCACATGATACTTTGAGGGTTGAGATTGAATGCCTTGCCCACAAAATGAAGTAAAAAGTTAAGCAAAAAAGTACACTGGTTTGGCAAACTTCCACACACCCTTGAATATCCCCAAGGTGATGGTCTAGTGTCCCACAACCAGGAGGAAAACTGCATTGTTCCACCTAAATCCAAAGTTCAGCTAATGGACAGACTGTCCTCTCCAGTACCCTAGCATAGATTTTCTGAGGAGTGTAATGCCCTAATAATTGGATCACTCCCTCACCCCTTTTAAACAAGGGAACCATCACCCCAGTCTGCCAATCCAGAGGCAATGCCCGAGACCTCAACCACCACAATGGTAGTGGGATGCTTTGTGAATACAGCACTGCTTCCCCCTCCTGACTCCTCTAATTGTTTGCTAGAATTGCTCTGAGGCAAACCGAAAGCCTTAATCCATGGTCTCACCAAACTCTTCCCACACAGTTTTTTGCATCAACCACTGCCTGAGCTTCACTCTCCTTGGCTTAGCAGTCAGCTGCAACTGGAGACCAAGTCCGATCTTTACCATCTGGTTCTCAGATTATTCCCACACCAAGAACGAACTACCCTGCAGCCACAACTCCCTGGGGCAGGCTCAGCAATGGAGATGCAGAACATGGTTCACTCAGCATCAGTATCTGCAGAGCACCCTTAATAATCTAATCGAAGCTCTGCCAGAGGTGGGAATTGAAGATGTCGTGGAATGGTGCCTCTGCCAGCTCATTATACATTTGGATGCACCAGGTATGCCCAGCATCTTCCCCAACCACCAGATCCAACAGTTGACAGTTCAGCATCTCTCTTTAACTGCATGTCCAAGACATATAGCCGTAGATCTGATGATATGATTACAAAATCAATCATCAACCGCTGTGTCCTGGTGTGTACCAGAGTGCACTCTCCAGCACCCTACCCAGTGAATCCAACAAGGCTGACACACGGGTACAGATGACAGTCAGGACCTAAGGTTCCCCCTAAGGTGCAGGCAAGCAACCCCTCATCCACTGGTGAAAACTTCAACATACAGGCAGCAAACTGGGAGGATACAAGTATACCCACCCCTGCTTGCTCATTTAGGGCAATTCCATAATCAAACAGAATCAGTCAATGTGCTGCTAGGCAGAAGCAGGACTCGGGTGTGGACTCTCTTCAAATTAAAAAGTAAATTTATTTACTAGTGGTGCAACTACACTACCGCCCAAAGATTTTACAACAATCTTTCCAGTCATTTATTGCAATTCAAGTCATTCAAGTCCAATGAATAGCTTGAAATGGTACAAAGGTAAGTGTTGAACTGCCAGAGGTTAAAAAAAAAGGTAAGGTTACCCAAAATTGAAAAATAATGAACATTTCATAATTATAAGAAAAGGGCTTTTTCGGTGAACACAAAATAGGTTAATAATTTAAAGCTGTCCTGCAGGTTGATCAAGCCTTGAAAGCTGCTGTTACTAATGCCTATGGGTGTTTAAATTTTTCTGGATTACTTACAACCCCCTGTCTGCATAAATGCAGTGATGGAACACACTGTGATACCATACCTTAGTGAGCATCAGTTGAACAGTATTGCACTGCAGAAAGTAGTGTGTTGCTACAAAATGGTGAGAAAAAAGGAAATTAACAATAGAAGAGAGACAGATAATCACAACACTTAAAAATTTACCTCTTTTCTATACAGAAATTGCAAGAAAATGTCAAGGAAAGCAGAAGCAGAAAGAATACTGAAACTATAATTCACGTATAATGACGTTACTTTCTATAACACACACACACTCACACGCACACATATGCATGTACACTGACACAGACCTACACTCACCCCCACCCCCTCCAAATGCCTTCGAAGCTTATGTCTTCTATGTCGTGACATGTGCTGATTCATGTGCTGAGGTGCTTTTTTCTGTTCTCAAACTGATCTCCCGGTTGGAGCTCAGTCTGGGGGGAGTTATTTTTTCTCCTCGTCTTTCCTCATGTTGTGCATTTTCCATTGTTATACCCCTCTGACCTGTCTTCCCCATGTGATGTTGTAATGAATGTATGGTCGGAAGGGTAAGATGGCACTGGCAAAGGTCAGCAGCCTTAACCCAACAAATTTCCCATGCTTGGGACTAATAAAGGTTATCTTATCTCATCTTAACCAGTAATTTGAGGTTGTTGAGGAAACACTTTTAGTTAATAACATAATAGGTGAATAATGTGGTCATGGATTCACCAAGTGCTTTGCCGACTAATAAAGTGTTACCACAAAAACAAATGTTTTGTTTATGTGAATCTGCATGTTGAATACTTTGTATGAATTTTGCATATTTAAATAATTTAATTAATCTGAAATATAATTAAACCATCTCAGCGTGCATGCCTCCACTTACAATGCCTCCTTCAGTTATAGGCACAACTACTTGATCCTGGTTTGCTGTTGGATGCTTCATAATGTCTCCTATATGTAAGACATTATGAAGGCTCTACAAAGAAATGTTGGCCCACCCCATGTGCTGTGAGAGCCTGTAACTCATTCTCCAGGGGGCAAACTGAAACTTTTTTCAGATTATGTTGGTGCCACCAGCACGGTGGCACGGTGGTTAGCACTGTTGCCGCACAGCAAGAGGGTCCTGAGTTCAATTCCACCATCAGGCCGGGGTCTTTCTGTGTGGAGTTTGCATGTTTTCCCTGGGTACTCCGGCTTCCTCCCACAGTCCAAATCTAAATTGCCCATAAGTGTGAATCTGTGAGTGAATGTGAGTCTGTGTCTCTGCGTGTTGGCCCTACGACAGACTGGCGACCTGTCCAGGGTGTACCCTGCCTCTTGCCCTATGACAAGCTGGGATAGGCTCCAGCGCCCCCCACGACCCTGGAAAGGACAAGAGGAAGCGAATGGATGGATGTTATATGGAGTGACCCTGATAAGAAAATTTTAATTTTAATTTACTGATTAATTCCAGTTTCAACACCACAGTTTTAATAAAGAACAGAAGATATGCATTTTACATTTCAATTAATAAAAGTAAGTAATATTGCCATTTCCTTTATTAAAAAAGTTAACAGTTTTTTAAAAATATGAATTATACGTTAGATCGAAATCTGAGGTATAAGCAAATGCTAACATTATCCGTGGAAAATATGGGTATTTTGACATTTGTGCTGAAAGGTTCAACAGAAACTTTGAGTGCATTTTTTCAAATGCCTCTGTGTTTCAGGCCCGACGGTATCGGCACAGTCACTGTTGAGGAGAAAGAGCGCTTTGAGGAAATCAAGGAGAGGCTACGGGTGCTTCTTGAAAACCAGATTACACACTTCCGGTAGGACCCATTGCAACAACTACACAATGACACATTGTCCAATTGGACTGTTGAAGTTTGAAAAAAAAAACAAAACAAACCTCTTTTCTAAACAGGTACTGTTTTCCATTTGGAAGACCTGAAGGGGCATTGAAGGCAACTCTGTCCCTGCTCGAAAGGGTAAGACTGTTGTAACACAGGATAAAACATAAGATTGATCCTACCTGTTTTTGGTGGCTCTTTGGGAAGGACTATATGTCCAGTCATACAATACTACGCTGCTATTTCTTTTTTATCATTGTTGATTTTGCTACTACTTGCTAGGTTTGTCAGGTTTCTTTTTATTTACTGGAGGGAAAGAGTTAGTTGATTTTTATAACAAACAATGCGGAGCAAACTGAAACCTGTTTAATTCTGCTCTCTACCTTTAAACTTTAGCTCAAACTGTCATCTTTTCTTGAAACTAATGATAATATTTCCATGCCAAAACCAAACAAAACAACAATAATTAAAAGTAATAAAACTCTTAACATGAGGACAACAAAACCTAAAGATTTAATGGGACATATGGAGGCTATAGAGTAATTTTTTCATTTAAGCCTGAGGACATGTTTTTACAATATTTATTTACATCTTTTATTAAAAGGTACTGCAAAAATAAATAAATAACAATAATTTTGCTGTGTTTTTTGTATAAGGTTTTAATGAAAGATATTGTCACCCCAGTCCCACAAGAGGAAGTCAAAGGTGTGATCCGTAAGTGTTTGGAGCAGGCAGCTCAGGTCAATTACCAGCGTCTGTCAGAGTATGCAAAACTGGAAGGTACGTTATTACTCTGCTCCTTTGTGTGAACGCAATCTTGCTATAGTGCTAGTGGTAGCTGCAATAGTAGTAGTCGTAGTAAAAGCTGTTATGACATTTATTGTTTTTTGGAAATTCCATTTCCATCTTATGGGAACTGTCAGATAAATATATCCAAATGAAGAACACATTACAGTTATAGACATTGCATACCTTAACAAAAACAAATGCCAATTAATATGCTATGCAGAACCAGATGGGAAAGATCTGAAGTGCAGAGGGGATTTTCTAATCTTAGTGGGGAGGTTATTTAAAATTATGGTGACAGTATATGAGAATGTTTAATAAGCTTGTAAAACACAGAAAATTGAAATGCAAAAGTAGTAAATATTTTCACCGAATTTGACCAATCAAACATTAATAAACTGAAACAGTAGTAAACCGATGAAGTCAGGGGTCTATTTCTCTATAGATTTTGCAGACAATATTTGAAATGCTAGAACAACATTTCAAATAATGTCTAGTATCAAAATGGATAAAATCAAGCAAAACTGTATGGTAGTACTTTAAATGACAGCAACTATTTAGTTTTTCTTCATCATTTTTTTACTAAGATAATTACAGTAAAAATGCATTCAATTCAATCTTGCTGACTTCTTCCACCGTGCTTTAGCTTCTCGTTCAGCCGAGTCTTACACTGCCTTGGTTTACCTTTGACTTGCCTGGTAACTGAGAAGATTCTCCTTGTTTCCTGTTCTGGGTTTTCCTTGTGTTCTGATGACTTCCACACTAATCCTTCTGTTTTCCTTATCTATTGGCCTTTTCTGCTTTTAACCTCTGTTTTAAAGCAGGTGGGCGAGTAAGACACAATGAGACTATCTTTTGTGCCAGGATTTTATCTTACTTTTGTTTCTTGCCTCGTCTAGGTTTTCTTTAACAGCAACAAGCATTCTGTAGGCCCCTGAAACAATGACTTATTAACTGTGTCAGAACACTAACCTCTTTTAATGTGTGATAATTCTTCAGATTTGACATGTGAATATGTAAATTTAATATCTTTTGAACTTACTATATGTGTGACCTTAAACCTTTGACATTAAGATTATTAATGTTCAATATAACAGCTGAGCTATTTTCTTGTCTTCTGAAATAGACTTTACATATACAGCACCAATATTTTCTCTGTTTTAGGAACAGATGTCATTATTCTCTGGAACTTTTTCATACTTGACAATCAACTCTAACAGACTCAAACTGACACGTTTGATTAGAGTCATGTAATACACATAAGACAAGTAATTAACTGCTTTGAATTTAAGGGTGTTTTCACACATGCGGTGTGTAATTCATTCAAATTAACTCTGGTTTGTTTTTGCCCTTTGGTGTGACTCGTTTGGGCAGATATGAACACAGTAATTGCGCTTGGACCAAAACAACCGCACTCTGGAGGAGGTGGTCTTGGCATGGTTCCAAATGAACGCCAGAGGAGTTGGTTTACAACGTATAACAACTAGTTGTAATCAGTTTGAACTAAAAAAAAAAAAGCTGTACATATGCTTTGTATTCTAGGATGTGGCAAGGTTTCCGTTACGCCCCACTTAAAAATGAAGTGTTGTCTGGGGTGGGGGCCCCCAGCCACTAGAGGTCAGCGACCGTAACAGTTTCCATGATCCTTATCTGTTTACTTTTTGTTTATGTCCAGTTTATGTGTCGTAGTCTTAGTCAGTGTTTATTTCATGTTTTATATTGTTAGTCTTTGTCCTAAATGCATTGTTTTCAGTTTTGCTTCCCTCTGTCTCATTTCCTTGATTTAGTTCAGATGTGTTCCCTGGTGTGTTCCATCTCCCTGATTACCTCATGTGTGTGTTCAAGCCCTCAGTTTCCATAGCTCTTTGTCGCGTTGTACTGTTTATAGTGTTAGCATTTTGGGTTTGCAACTCCACGCACTCTGCGACACAAAGTGTTTTAGGTGTGCAAAGGTCTGTATGGGCTAGCAACTAGCTGTGAAATGAATGTAAATTCTTGTTCAAGTAGAATACAAGACCTTTTTCCTGTATTTACTTTTGTTGCTTCCACTCCAGACAGCTCTGGCGAATAAGCAGACTGAATCTTCTCACGTGGTTTGTAGTGACGCATTTTGATTCACTTGGATTTTTTTTCTCTGAGTAAAAACAAACCCAAACATGGGGAAACGATAAAACTGACTAGAACCGCATCAGCTGATTCAGACCAGAGTAAATGAACTACAGGTGTGAAAATGCCCAATGATACAATAGAATGCTGCTCAAAAAAATTAGAAATTCTTTGAAAACAAATTAGGTTTCAGTGGAGAAATTACATAATGCTGGATATGAAAATGCAAATTATCAACCTACAAAAGGTTAATTTCAAAGACACTCAAAAATCAACCAAAAAAAGTAATGTGGCACACTAGTCCATGTTGCTGAAACGTCATTGTAGCAACTCAAAGCGAGTTGTTTGAATGTACTTGCTCCTAATGAGAAGGCATACGCCTAATGACTCAACAGATTGTGCTCCTGGACAGTCTGAGATGCAGCCTGGTGGTACTGGATGGACTGAAATATAGTGTGCTAAGGGTCCTCTATTGGATTTAGGTCTGGCAAGCTTGGGGGCCAGTCTATGTTATCAGTTCCTTAATCCTCCAGGCGCTGCATGCATGCATGCTCTTGCCATATGATACACGTGCATGTCATGCACCAGGAGCACCTAGGACTCAGTGCAGCAGCATAGGGTCTGACAATGGTTCCAAGGATTTAAACCCAATATCTATTCAGGTGCCGTTGCCTAGCAGTGACCACTGGTACCTCTAGAGGCTATTGGGCAGACGTTCACATCAGTGTCCTGTTGGAGGTCATTTTGTACTGCACTGGCAGTACTTATCCTATTCGTCCTTGCGCAAAGGGGCAGATACCCGTCCTGGTGATGGCTTGAAGATATTGTACAACTTCACATTCTTGAGACTGTGCTGGGAGACCCAGTAAACCTTCTGGAAATGGTATGTATTGATGTGCCGTCCTGGAGGAGTTGAGCTACAGTACCTAAATCCTACTACCTCTGTAGGGTCCAGGTATTGCCTTATGCTACCAGTAGTGAAACTGACCCTAGCCATATATAAAACTAGCAAAAAACAGGGAAAAAGATGTCACCAACAAAAGGTAAAACCATTCCTGTTTTGCAGTTGACTCATTATTACTCCTTTCGCTCCGTCACCCTTGTTCTGTGTCTTCCTAGTCTTGTCTCTGTCTCATCCCTCTGTTCCCCATATTTAGCCAGTCTGCGTCTCAGTTTGTGTTTCTTGTGTTTTATGTTGATAGTCTCTTGTCCTGTGTGCATCATGTTCAGTTTTACTTCCCCTGTCTCGACAGTTAGATTATGTCCAGCCATGTTCCCCAGGCGTTTCCTCTCCTCCCTGAGTCCCTCTTTTGTGTATATATTGTCTGTATCTCCTTCTGTCCAGTTTTGTGATATCCCATCTTGCTGTGTGTCCTGTCGGTACTGTGTTTCCCTGTATTATTCTGTTTGTTTAGTTTCTCTAACTTAGCATTCCCAGTTTAGTTGTTTAACCTTAAATTAAGTAAACTCTTTCAAGTATAGTCTTGCTTGTGAGTCTACATTTTGGGTCTGCCTGCCTGCCTCACACAGTAGCATGAAAAACTATCCCAGGAGTTTAACTGACTTGGTGCTATACTTTAATTAAAAGATGTTTCTTTAATCTTTTTGAGCAGTATATTTATATATATATGGCTACCTCAGTCATGCCCCACAGCTTAGATATAAAACAGCTGCGCAGATGTGAAACCAGTGATGGTTTGATTGGAACACATCTCCAAGCGGCCTGAAGCTGGAGACAGTCTCTCACTCCAAGAAGCAGACATCATGTCAAGGGGGGGAAACCAAGCAAGCAAGCTTACAGTGTAACCGTATGTTACCATATTGAGACTTACAGTTACTTACAAGTACTTACAATTTCCATATGTGCGGGGTAACTCACCCCACAAGGAGACAGTCAAGGCCCCACCAGATGCAAAGGCCCTGCCTGGGGGGGGGCAAACATCAGTCTGCCAGATGCAAGACTGGCCTGAGCAAGTCAAGATGCAAGGACCGCTCATGGTTGGCCCGCAAGCTGATCAAGGAGACAAAGGTTACAGCTGAGGGGCATCTAGCACCTGCTTATGCCTCTAGGGGAACCTAGAGGCATAAGGCTGCCACCCAGTAGGACAACTGGGACTTTGACAAGTGCCTGCCCAGGATGGAAGGCAATTAAGAGCTGGGCCCTATTTCAGGAAGCCGGTTTAGTGCAAACTCTGAGTAAGTAAACCCTGAGTTAACGAAAACTCTGGGTTTTCGGTTTCACAAAGCGAGTTTAGATTAATTCTGAGTGAGTTACTATGACGACACACTCCGTGAAGCTAACCTGCCCCCTAGCAGGTTTACTTCAACTAACCCTGACCTTCTCCGCCTCTTTGTCAGAAACCTGACTGTAGGAAGTGTCAGACATGGCGTGCCCCTTCCTTGAAGAGCCAGTAGATGTTGAAGCCCAAATTCTCTCCGCCGGGAGAGAGTGATTAGAGCGCGTTTGGACATTTTATCATTTCCTGATGATTTCCTGTGTGAACGTTACCGTTTTTCAGCACAATCTATAATTTATTTGAATAACATCCTCAGGCCTAATATTGCTCATGTGACACATCGCGGACATTCTCTCAGTTCTGTACATATTATTTGTATTGCACTTCGGTTTTTTTGCAAACGGGAGCTTTCTGTATAATATTGGTGACGCTGAGCACGTTTCCAAGGCTACAGTCTGTCGGGCAGTCAGGAATGTTACAGTTGCACTGAAACGTCTCCTGTACTCGTTTGTGGTGTTCCCCGGTCATAGACCCACAAGATTTATCAAAGAGGGATTCCACAAAATTGCAGGTATCAGGATGAACAAAACTTAATTCATGATGTGGTGATATTTGAACTACTACTTAAATGTTACATTTATTTTCACGGTTCCCAGGCGTGATTGGCTGTATAGATGGCACTCACATTCCAATCATTGCTCCTTCAGTAAATGAAGGAGACTATGTGAACAGGAAGTCTTTCCACAGCATTAATGTACAGGTACATAGTTCCCTGTAGCATTTCAAACTAACAAATTATTTCATTATAGTAATGGATGCTAATTTGTGTTCTCTGCACTGTGAAAATCATATGTGATGCTGCCAACATTATCACAAATGTGGAAGCCAAGTGGCCAGGCTCTGTGAGTGGTGGTGGTGGAGGACCTCCACCTGTTTTTCAGGCCTCCGCTTTTTTTTCTGTTGGCTATAACGGGTCACATTTGAGCATACAGAGTAAGCAAATATGTACTTGTAATGTGCTCAGATAATTTCAATAAGTGCTTACAGAGGGGAAATTAATGTAGCCTCTAACTGCAATTGATTTACATGGGACAAACTGACCAAGCACTATGGCTCATAATACAATTACACCTTACCTGTTTGGACTATATTTTTATATTTCATTTTTACTTTCTGCCAGGAACGTTTGGAGCCTGTTGGGTTGCACCTGCGCTCACATCACAAAATAAAATGTATAAAATAAAAAATAAAATATAATAAAATAACGTGTTAAATGGGTGGAAATCCCTAGATCAACGTTTAAATTAACACTCATGCATTGACTCTGTCGGCTATGTTTTGCCATGCATGCTCCCTTTCTTTTGCAGCTGAGGCTGTGTTACTTTTTTTCCGCGGAATTTGCATGTTATCGGCATATGCTGCCATCAGAATTTCAGCCTCAAGCGCTGTGAAATACATTGACCGCGCCTTCTTTCCCTCCGTCTCCATGGTGACTCGCTTAATCTGTGCTCCACTAATCAGGGCTTTATGTATCCTCGTGCGCGCGCTTAACTTGGGGTTAAAGCAACTCCGCGTTGACTGAACTAATTGTTATCAGCCTTTCTGAAACCGAATATTCCGAGTTGGACAGTTCGGGGTTACTCAACCCTGAGTATCGTTTTTAACTCTGAGTTTTCTAAACCGGCTTCCTGAAATAGGGCCCTGGTCTGTTGTCCAAATCAGCTGGGGATACCTGACGTATAGAGCCAGCGCTCAGCCTCGCTAAGCGCTTAGCGACAGAGGTGAATGGCCTTAATCGCTATCACCATTCAATGCAGGGTCACAGCGTAAGGGGTGGACCTGCTCGAAAGTGATCCACTCGCCTGGGAAAGGAGGTTCCTCTGGGCCGGAAGCTCCCAGAGTCTTGAGTCGAGGAGAGGCTGGATCACTGAGAACCAGGGCATGTCGGGCCAGAAAGGGGCCACCAGGACAAGCCTAGTTTCTGCAGCCTGGACCCGGAGAGGACCAAGTGGAGGAGAGAGAAAGGAGGGAAGGTATACAAAAAAGCCTGGTTCCAGGGATGCACCAGGGCATCCCACCCCCGGAAAGGGCTGTCGAAGAACAGGGGGCAGTGTGTTGACTCCCTGGAGGCAAAGAGGTCCCCCTCTGCCCTTCTGAAACAGTGCTAGATTTGTTTCAACCACCTGCGGGTGGAGCCTCCACTCCACCCCCCCCCCCCACTCCACCCCCCCCCCCCCCCCCCCCCCCCGACATGATGACTGCTTCTGTATTCAGTGGCACGTGCACAGCCCCGAGGGAGCAGAAATGGGGGAGAGCCTACTGCTTTAGCCTTGCGGCTATCCTGCAGAGGAGAAATAAGCCCAAGCCCCCCTGCTTGTTGACATAGGCCACCAGAACTGTGCTGTCCTTCCCAACAATCACATGAAACCACTGCAGTCGAGGCAGGAAAATCCCGAAGTGCCAGGAAGACGGATCCAGCACATTGATGTGCACAGTGGCAGCCATCAGACCCGTGAGGGAGAGGCACAGCCCCCGGCTCAGTAGAGAGTGGAGGCCGAAGTGGTCTGGGCATGCACAAAAGACCCATCGCCGTTGTGCCTGCAGGGCTATTTTTACTCTTTGGCTTATGACACAGTCTGACCCTGATTTTATTGTTTTAATCTAATGTGCTGATTTTATTGTTTTAAATGTGTTTTTTTTCCTTTTTCTATTTTTATATATATATTTTACTTATCTTATATTATTATTACTATTTTTCTCATTTTTTTAACATGCTCAATGTATCATGTTGGTGTTGATGAGGTCCGCCCCGAGTTCCTGAAGGCTCTGGACGTTGTAGGGCTGTCCTGGTTGACACCGCAACCAGGACACCGACGAACTCTCCTTTCCAGCCTCCCTGGGAAAGTCTATGCCAGGGTGCTGGAAAGGAGAGTTCGTCCGTTAGTCGAACCTCGGATACAGGAGGAACAATGCGGTTTTCGTCCTGGTCATGGAACACTGGACCAGCTCTTTATCCTCTCCAGGATACTTGAGGGTGCATGGGAGTTTGCCCAACCAGTCTACATGTGTTTTGTGGACTTGGAGAAGGCATTCGACCGTGTCCCTCGGGGTGTCCTGTGGGAGGTGTTGCGGGAATATGGGGTGTCTGGCCCATTGCTACGGGCCATTCGATCCCTATACAACCGTTGCAAGAGCTTGGTTCGCATTGCCGGCAATAAGTCGGACTCATTCCTGGTGGGTGATGGGCTCCGCCAGGGCTGCCCTTTGTCTCCGGTTCTGTTCATAATTTTTATGGACAGGATTTCTAGGCGCAGCCAAGTGTCGGAGGGCTTTCGCTTTGGTGGCCTCAGAATCTCATCTCTGATTTTTGCAGATGATGTGGTTCTGTTGGCTTCATCGGGTGAGGGCCTCCAGCTCGCACTGGAACGGTTCGCAGCCGAGTGTGAAGCAGCGGGAATGAGGATCAGCACCTCCAAATCTGAGGCCATGGTTCTCAGCCGGAAAAGGGTGGAGTGCCCACTCCGGGTCGGGGATGAGTTCCTGCCCCAAGTGGAGGAGTTCAAGTATCTCGGGGTCTTGTTCGCGAGTGATGGGAGAAGGGAGCCGGAGATCGACAGACGGATTGGGGCTGCAGCTGCAGTAATGCGGACGTTGCACCGGTCCGTCGTGGTGAAGAGGGAGCTGAGTGTAAAAGCGAAGCTCTCAATTTACCGGTCGATCTACGTCCCTACCCTCACCTATGGCCACGAGCTGTGGGTAGTGACCGAAAGAACGAGATTGCGGATACAAGCGGCAGAAATGAGCTTCCTCCGAAGGGTGGCTGGCCTCTCCCTTAGAGATAGGGTGAGAAGTTCGGCCATCCGGGAGGGGCTCAGAGTAGAGCAGCTGCTGCTCCACATCGAAAGGAGCCAGCTGAGGTGGTTCGGGCATCTGACAAGGATGCCCCCTGGGCGCCTCCTGGGTGAGGTGTTCCAGGCATGTCCCACCGGGAGGAGGCCCCGGGGCAGACCCAGGACACGCTGGAGAGATTATATCTCTCGGCTGGCCTGGGAACGCCTTGGTATTCCCCCGGATAAGCTGGAGGAGGTGGCTGGGGAGAGGGAGGTCTGGGCCTCTTTGCTTAGGCTGCTGCCCCCGCGACCCGGCCCCGGACAAAGCGGATGAAGATGGATGGATGGATGGATGGATGTATCATGTTTGACATGTCAAGTGTACAGGACTTTGTGCTCAGCTGGTGGCTGATCTGAAAGCACTATATAAATACATTGCTTGCTTGCAACGTAGCTGCAACACTGTTCTACTGAAGAGGCACAGACCAGCCAGTCATCCAGGTAATTCAAGATTCTGAGGCCCCGCAGGCTCATAGGAGTGAAGGCCGCATCCTGCATCTCAGGAAGGTCTGGGGGGCCACAGAGATGCCAAAGGGGAAGTCTCCGAAGACCTGCCCATTGGACCAGAATCTGAGGAAGCGCCACCGCCCCTGCCAGATTAAGACCTGAAAGTAAGCGTCCTTCAGATCGATGGTGGCAAACCAATTCCCTGCAATGATGGCCTGACATACACTGGGGACCTTCAGCATCTTGCACCTCAGGGGCCAGAGATAGCAACTGAGGTCTTTGACATCCAGAATTGAATGGAGACCCCCATGCTCTTTGGGGAGTAGAAAGTAGTGGTAGAAAAACCCCCATGGGCAGCTTCCACCTCCCGTATGATAGCCTTTGTCATGAGGGCTGGCAGTTCTTCCTGCAGAAAGGCCTGCTGGAGGTTGCCTACTGAGGGGAAGGTCGGGATGTTCGCTATGGGGGGTCTGTGGCAAATCTGCGGGCGGTAGCCCTGGGTCATGAAGGAGATCACTCAAGGGTCTGCCCACAGACCCAACCAAGCCATCCTGCATTGTGAAGGCTGGCTGGAGGATGACTTAGCCTTGGTGACTAAGGGCTAGCAGGAGTGTCTTACAGAAGTATCCACATGCCACGACAGGGAGTGGAAAGACAGTCTCGATATGATAGAGAACTTAGCCTATCCCAGCTGACATCTGAGGTTTGGTAAACCCTGAAAGATCCCCAGTTCACTGCAGTCATAATACAGAAAGACAAGCAGCCATGCACACCTTCAGTCCATTTAGAACTGCCAGTTAACCTAACAAGAGCTGTGGGAGGAAACTTGCACACATGCACAGATAGTACAGTAACAATGGACATGTTCTATCCACTGCACCACCTTGCTACCCATTTATTTTTTTCTCTATTTCATGTAAGCACACAAAAAATTGAAATCAATTTGACAAACAAAACTAGAGGATGTCCCTTAATCTTTTAACTCCATAAAATCTGCTAAACATAGTTCCATGTACAAATTTCACAATGATACATATTGTACCTTTTAATACAATGTGTGGTTAAAGTTCTGATTTTCTTGCAAGAAAATGTGAGGTAGTGGTAGCAAAAAACTTTATATTAGTCAAACCCTAGTGACCATTATGTTCGTTTGCGCTGACCCTGGCCTTTCGCATGCCTCGGTATCCTGCCTCTTTCTCTATAGGGAAAAAGAGAGAGATGTATGAGCATCCTGTCTTCTGCTTGGCCTCTCAAGTGATGGATTTAACGATTCGTGAGTACCTTCCTCCCCAGCCTCAATTAATTTGTTTTCTTATTATTACAGTCAGTATGCACGTAAACCACCAGAAGCAACCTCAAATTTTTGTCATCTCTGTCATCCTTTTGGTCTGTAACATTGATTGTTATACTGTGCTCCAAGCCCTTGTTCATTACTAAAACACCTTCTATTCTTTCTGTAATCTACTTTGCTGTACTGCCTGAAACCACCATTTCTGTCTGTCTGCAACTTGAATGCATTTTTACTTTGCTTATGTGTAAATTAAGTAAAATAAGTTTTTAAGGCCATGGTACAGACAAGGAAGACCCCCAAATCTAGCTGTTGTTAAAAGCATATCTTGTCAGTTCCCAGTCCTTTAAGGGAACATGTCTGATTGTGAATATGTCTGCCTTTGAATGAAAAGCCCATGAAATGCTGATTTAGACTCCATATATTGCACTTAGACTTACCAGCCACTTCAGTAGGTATACATGTTCAATAGCTTCTTAACACATATCTAATCTGCCAATTACATGACAGCATGTCATTGCATTTATACATGTAGACATGGTCAAGACAGTCTTGTGAATTTCAAACTGAGTGTCAGGAAGAATAAGGAAGAAAGATAATGTAAGTGAGTCATCATTAGGGATGGGTACCGGTGTCCGGTGACATGATGGCACCGGTTCTGACATAAACGGTAGTAACCAGACCGAAAAGCAGCGCACATTTCGGTGCTTTATTTCGGTGCTTTTTTTTTCCTGAGCTGTGATACACTTCTAGCCAATCATTTTACGTTTCCGAGGATAGTAGGCGGGCCCAGGTACGTACGTTCTTTTAGAGCAGAGCTACAGATTAAAAATGTCCAAGGCGAAGCGGTCAAAAGTCTGGCTGTACTTCACAGCAAAATATGCAAACTCAGCAGCAACGAGTGCTTTAAGCTGATACTGTGATACTGTCAAAGGAGGTAACACCTCAAATCCGATCAAACACCTGGCGACGCATAGCGTTTTTTTTAAAAAAGCCCAGAAATGCACCGTATTTGATAGCTTGCTGCGAGACCTCACACCGAGCACATCTACTGCGGGTGGGTTGCCTGTTATGCAACATCCCCCAAAAACACGAAGAGGAGAGTCCTGGCCCCTAGCCCTGCCAGTGTAGCAGAAATGATGAGGATGATGATGCAGCAGCAGCCGTTCTTCTCTGCGTGAGGAGCTTAATGTTGTTCTTGTAATTTACGTTGAGTAGGCTAACCACGTTATTACATTAATGCATGTAAGGTGAACTAGCAAACACCGTCGTAGTTACATGCGGCTGTCTTCTTGTTTGATGGCAGATGCTCCCTTCACCCTGACCAAAAAGGCTAAAATGACCAAAGAAAAAGAGGGAAACAGCTACACATGAGAGGTTTTTGGACAAAGTTTGTGTTTTTTCCATTGTTTAAGCACTGCTTCCAGCCAAGAATGATACCATATATGCCCCATAGCTGCAGAAAAGGCTAACATTGTTATCTTTTGGACCAATTTTGTGTTCTCCATTCTTTAAGCATCGGTTTGAGCACCGTTTGAGCACCGGCACCGTTTCAAAAGTACCGATTTGGCACCGGTATGGGTAACGATACCCATCCCTAGTCATCATTATGGATTTTTCAGGTTTTGACTTTTGAATCCTTCATTATCATTTAATGCTTCATTGGGTTCTGAGCTAGCTTGTGTACATTCTCTTTAGTCTGAGTTATTGGTCTTATTGAATGGGTTTCAGTTAATATTATACTTTTTAATATTTTGGTTTTGTTATTTTTCTTAGTGCTGTCTTCTGTGTCAAATCTGTTTTAGTGTCCTTGACTCAGTGTTTTGATTATTTCCAGTTTTATTGTAATAGTCTTTTTCCTTTGTATGTAGTATTTCGTTTACTTTCCTTGTCTCATCATCATGGATTTGTTTCAGCTATCTCTCCTCATCCTCCTGAATCCATTTCCCTAATGTGTGTATGTAAGCCCTAAATTTGTCTTAGGTTTCTGTTGCGTCATACTGTTTTCTGTTTGCACTGTTTGCTTCCTGAGTAGTGAGTAGGCTTGATTTTGTTTTCATCTGTTTTCAGCCGTTTTGGACTGTCTGTGTTACCTAAATAATGGTTCATCTTTTGTTCATTGACACAAGACAACTCCTGCTCCTGTAGGTCGAAACTTTTCGTTATTTCAACCAACAGTGTCAGCGTGGAAATCTCTGCCAGGACTAGAAATAAAACCATGATTGATTTTGTGTCGTTCATTCATCAATTTAATCTGTTTCTGATCAATATGTGGGTCATGGTAATGGAGGTTAATTTATGTAATACAAAACAAAAAGAAAAAAAACTTGGGACATGCAATGTTTATGTTAAAACTGTTGCAGCGTTTTCAAATGATGGTACAGTCCGCACTCACTTTCTCTTTTAGATAATAATTTCTGCAGCTTTTGAGATAACCGTTTCACATAGTAGTGAGCTGGCAGGGGTGCACAATTTCCCATACCAAAGGATGCTCTGAAATAGAGAAAATATCAAGTGAGTGCCAGTTAAATATAAAAATGATAAATATTATTTTAGGTACCTTTCAAAATAGTCACCTTACACAGAAGTATTAAAATCCAGAAAGAAAAAAACAAAATCATCTTCCACCTGTAAATCTGTAATGAGTTTAAAGAGACTGACAGAGAGTCACTGTTAAAGATGTCGGACAGTATGAATGGGTCTCTTGACATGCGCAGAAGTTCAGAGAGATACTGTGGAGCAGTATTATGAGCAGATTATGCATTTCCTCAACTAAAAGAGTACAAAAATCAAATAATGAAATATTCATTGGGAAAGCAGGCCAGAAGAAAAGTAACTGTGTGCTAAACAAAGACAGTCATCTTAAGATGTTTCACACCACTAATGAGAAATGAGGGAACCATTGCTTTCTGTTACTATATTTTATATTTTAAGGTCAACAAGTTAAAAAGTTTTCAGTTTTTCAAGCCTGACTTAAAACATTAATCTGTGGGTGGTGGACCTCAGACCAAAGGCGAGGTAGGCGCGGAGGGCTACGGGCTAAGCTAAAGCTAACACCACACCGGCTGCCTTTACCCAGTATTTTTCTCGCCAATGTCCGTTCTCTGGCAAACAAAATGGATGAGATACGGCTCTCCATCACTAACAACAGACGGATTATGGACTCAAATGTCATGTTTTTCACCGAAACATGGCTGAACAACAGCTGCCCGGACAATGCTATCGAGTTAGCAGGACGCCACACACACCGAGCCGACAGGCTAGCAGATGACTCCGGCAAGACCAGAGGTGGAGGTTTGTGCATTTATATTAACAATGCTTGGTGCATGAACTCCACTACTACTGAGAGTCACTGCTCACCTAATGCGGAGTTTTTAATGGTCAAATGCAGACCTTATTATCTCCCCAGAGAATTCACTTCGATCATACTCACTGCCGTGTATATACCCCCCGACGCTAATGCTAGGTTGGCCATGAAAGAACTTTCTGCAGCCATTAACAAACACCAGAATAAACACCCCGAGGCTGCTTTTATTGTTGCTGGCGACTTCAACCACACCAACTTAAAGACAGTCCTCCCCAGATTCCACCAACATGTCTCCTGCCACACCAGAGGAGACAAGACTTTAGACCATGTGTATTCCAACCTGGCTGGAGCCTACAAAGCCACACCCCTCCCCCACATTGGACAATCGGACCATCTCTCCCTGTTCCTCACACCTCGGTATTCACCACTCATCCAACGTGTGAAACCTGCTGTGAGGACAATTAAAGTGTGG
Source organism: Astatotilapia calliptera (assembly GCF_964374335.1). NCBI lineage: Eukaryota > Metazoa > Chordata > Actinopteri > Cichliformes > Cichlidae > Astatotilapia > Astatotilapia calliptera. The sequence continues at coordinate 37,708,907 of NC_137426.1, forward strand.
CCAGAGGGGACAGACGCAGTGCTCCAGGACAGATTTAAAAACACAGACTGGAATATGTTCACCCACACAGACCTGGACCAGTACGCCTCATCTGTACTGGATTACATCTCCAAAACCACAGACAGTGTCACCACCCAGAAACGGATCACCATGTACCCCAACCAGAAGCCTTGGATGAACCGGGATGTTCGTCTCCTCCTGAAGGCCCGCAACACTGCCTTTAGGTCAGGAGATGCACACGCCTACAGTACAGCCAGGGCTAATCTAAAGAAGGGCATCAAAAAAGCCAAACACCATTACAAAAAGAAGGTAGAAGAACACTTCTCCAACTCCAACCCCCGACGCATGTGGCAAGGACTCCAGACCATCACAGACTAAAGGACCACCAAACCCTCCCCCGCATCCTCTGATGTCTCCTTCCTCAACGAGCTCAACAACTTTTATGCTCGTTTTGAGCGAGGGAACCCCACAACCACAACCAAAGCAGACATGACGCCAGACCACCAACCTATGACTCTCCCCCCCACCGATGTAGGAGCGGTGCTGAGCAGGATCAATGTCCACAAGGCTGCAGGCCCTGATGGCATCCACGGGTGTGTTCTCAGAGCGTGTTCTGGGGAGCTTGCAGGAGTGCTCACAGACATATTCAATCTGTCCTTGGCCCACGCTGTGGTACCGGCCTGCTTCAAATCCACCTCCATCGTCCCGATACCCAAAAACTCCAACCCATCTTGCCTCAATGATTACCGCCCAGTAGCACTCACCCCCATCATCACTAAGTGCTTAGAGCGACTGGTCCTAGCACACTTCAAATCCTGTCTCCCCCCCACCCTGGACCCCCACCAATTCGCATACCGCCGGAACAGGAGCACAGAGGATGCAGTCTCCATCGCAATGCACTCTGTCCTCTCACACCTGGACAACAACAACACCTACGCCAGAATGCTGTTTATAGACTTCAGTTCAGCATTCAATACAATCCACCCCTCACAACTCATCAGGAAACTGACAGACCTGGGTATCAGTTCCCTCATCTGCAAATGGTTACTGGACTTCCTGACCAACCGCCCCCAACATGTCCGGCTGGATAACCGCTGCTCATCTACCATCACAATGAACACCGGTGTACCACAAGGCTGTGTGATGAGCCCTTTCCTCTACTCCCTCTTCACCCACGACTGCAGACCTGCTGATGGTTCCAACACCATCATTAAGTTTGCAGATGACACCACGGTGATTGGCCTCATCAGTGACAACGATGAGGCCGCCTACAGGGAGGAGGTGGATCGTCTGGCTGAGTGGTGCGACAGAAACAACCTGCTGCTTAACACCGAGAAGACCAAGGAGCTCATCGTGGACTACAGGAGGAATGCTGACCCACCCATCCACATTAAGGGGACGGCTGTGGAGCGTGTGAGCAGCTTCAAGTTCCTGGGAGTTCACATCTCCGAGGATCTCACCTGGACGACCAACTGCTCCAAGCTGGTCAAGAAGGCTCACCAGCGCCTCTTCTTCTTGAGGACTCTGAGGAAGAACCACCTGTCCTCAGACATCCTGGTGAACTTCTATCGCTGCACCATCGAGAGCATCCTGACCAACTGTATAACAGTCTGGTACGGGAACTGCTCTGCCTCGGACCGGAAGGCGTTGCAGAGGGTCGTGAAAACTGCCCAGCGCATCGCCGGAGCACCACTTCCTGCCATAAAAGACATCTACAGGAAGCGGTGTCTGAAAAGGGCTGGGGAAATCATCGAAGACCCCAGTCACCCATCACATGGACTCTTCACCCTCCTGCCCTCTGGGAGGCGCCACAGGAGCCTCCGGACTAAGACCACCAGGTACCGGAACAGCTTCTTCCCCACAGCTGTCAGACTCCTGAACTCTGCCTCCTGACATCTGACCCACGTTAAACTCATGGACTGAACATACACACACCCACAATGGACAACTGTACCCTCAAACACAATAATAACATGGACTGAACCACCACTCACAACCACTAGCACTTTATATAGCCTCTGTAGAAACTATCTACACCCTCACTTATCTTAACTGCACTACTGTATAGCTCTGTGTAAATAATCATTCTGTACATTCGATAATCTTTAATCCTACAACTGTTTACAACTTGCATAGTTCCCATTTCTGTATAGCTGTATATCCCAGATTCTGTAAAGTTATTTATTTCATATTCTGTATAGTTTTTCATATTTATATCCTGTTCATATCCTGTACATAGCTTGTACTCACTACAGCCTGTACATACTTATAGTTATAGAATATTCACAACATACTTCATACCGTGTACATTATAACATACCATAATAGACCCATTTCTGTAATATACTCACATATCTATATTATTGCTAATATATATTGTAATATATCTATATCACTAAAGCACTTCTGGATGGATGCAAACTGCATTTCGTTGCCCTGTACCTGTGCATGTGCAATGACAATAAAGTTGAATTCTATTCTATTCTAAAGTGTTTTAATGGTGTCAAATGTCTTTGTTCTCCTATTGAGCACCAGTAATAAATAATATAGATTTTATTGCTTTTGCTTTTTTTTTTAATGTTGGCAGCAAACAATTCATTTTATTTTATAAGTGGTAATATCTGACCCTAAAATTGGACACCTACTGAGCACTTGTTGACCTCATATCACATTGATTTCACTTTAACAGGCTGGAAGTGCCATGCATTCAGAGTCTTTTACTCACAGCATGTTTTAAGTAGATTCTCTCCTGGGGAACACGTGTTATATGTGCAGCTTGTTAAGGCATAGCTTAGTAAAACCACTGACTGAAGTCACCTTGAAGACCACTGGGTCTCCACACACTTCACCTGCCTGCATTCATATATCCGGATCTTGCTGCTCTCATTCCTCTTCTCTCCAGAGCATACTTCTACCTTTCCAAGGACTCTTCCACCTGCTCCCTACTCTCACCACAGATCACAATCAACATCATAGTACATGGAGACTCCTGCTAACTTCATCTGTCAACCTGTCCATCACCATGACAAACATGAAGGGCCCCAGAGCTGATCCCTGACCCCCACCTTAAACCCATCTGTTCTTTCTACCGCATAGCTCATCATTATTTTGCAGTCCTCATACATGTCTTTCTCACCTATTCCTGACTTTCTCATGCAGTGTCACAGTTCCTGTCTTTGCACTGCTTTCTATAGATCCACAAAGACACAGTGAAGTCCTTCTGACTTTCCCTGTTCTTCTGTTCTGTTCTTCTCCATCAGCATTTTCAAAGCAAATATTGCATCTCTAATGCTCTTTCTCAGCATTAACCCATACACTTCTCACTGATAATCACCTCTCTTCTTAGCCTAGCTCCAACAACTCTCCCCATAGCGTCATGGTATCAATTTTATCCTTCTGTAGTTCCTACAGCTCTCCATATCACTGCTGTTCTTTAACATCGGTGTCAGTACATTTCTCCTCCATTCCTCAGGCATCTTGTCACCCTCCAAGATGTTTTAAACAATATGGTTAAGCAGTCCACTGCCCTCTCTCCAAAATATCCATATATGTCATCCGTCAGCCACTTTTCCATCCTTCATCCTCTTCACAGCCACCTTCACTTCCTTCTTGCTAATCTTCTGCACTTCCTGATTCACTAGCTGTCCTCCATCTGTTCTCTGCTCTCATTTTCTACATTCATCGGCTCCTCAAAGTGCTCCTTCCATCTTTAACACACTCTTTTTACTCATTAGTATACATCCATGTCTGTCATTAACCACCCTGACCACCTGCACATCCTTTCCACCTCAATCTCTCTGCCTAATCAATTGATGATAGCCCTTTTTCCTTAGTGTTTGGCCTCACAAACAACTCATTATAAGCCCTTTTCTTTGACGCCCCCACCTTTTCATTGCTAACGTCCTCCTTTGAATACTTTACTGCACTTCTCTTTCCAGAGGATACACCCAACACCTTTTGGCAGTTTCCCTCACCGGTTCAGCTGTACCAGTCATCTGGTAACTCTTCCCTACTACCCAGAGCCTTTTTCAACTCCTTGAACTCTGCACAACGTTCTTCCTTCTTCAAATTCCACATTGTTGGTTCATCCTCACTTTCCCTTTAATACCTTGAATAGCATCCAATGTTTTTTCTCTATCCTGCAGTACGTGTTCATCAAAGCCATTTCCATCCTTTTGGCAAAATCCATTACCGTTTGTCTTTCTGCATTGCTCCCCTTAACACAATAGTTACCCAACAGATTCTCATCACCTCTGTTCCCTTCACCCAAATGTCGATTAAAATCTACTCCAATCACCAATCTTTTCCCCCTGAGAACATGCTCTACCACTTCATTCAACATACTCCAGAATTCCTCTCTCTCTTTTGACATCCAACTTGTGGGCTGACAGTATTCAACATTACCCCTTTGATTCCCAGCTTCAAACTTTCTGACATTCTCTTCTCCTCCACAACACTCTCCACATACTCTTGCTTCAACATTACTCATACTCAGTTTTGGTTCCTATAATAGAACAGTTTGAATCCATCTCCAGTGCTCCTGGCATTCCACCCAACCTCCAGCACACACAATATGTCTATTGTTGTTCTCTTCAATATATCAGCCAGCTCTTCCCTTTGCCAGTCATAGTCCCTAGATGTGAAGCGCCTATTATTACCTTCAAACTCCCACCTTTCCTTTTCTCTCGCTGATTCTAAACATGCAAACATGGCTTCCCCCTTCCTTTGTTCTTAGCCAACAGTAGCACAGTTTCCACTGGCACCCTTTTATCCAACAGCATTGTCATTCTTATCCCAGACCTCGACAGACCAGTATGGACCAGTATCCTGACGCAGTCCTACCCATTTATTTGGGCTGGACTGACGTTTATGCTTTAGAAGTGAAAACTCAACACAACTCATCTGAGTGCTTGTTGTTCAGCTGTCGCACATCATTTTCATTACAGTGAAAGTATGCGACCCAGAATATGTTAATAAAACTGGTGTTTGTGAAGTAGTCACACTCGAACGTCAAGGAAGGTGGTAGGGAAGCAGACTATGCAGACATTTTGGGTTTCCAAGGTGAGCAATTTATTTGCAGTGAACTTAATTTAATGTATAACTTAACAAAACTTTCCCCAAATCAATTCATTTAACAAAACTCAACATAACATGGCTCTGGTGACTCGACTCAGCTCTCCTCTCTCCTGCATCTGGTAGAGACTGGCTTTAAATAGGGCCATCAATTTCCCTCCAATTGCCCAGCCAGTACCACTCACTCAACTGAGGGATCTAAAACTCTACTCAGGTTATCTAAAAACACAAAACCTCTACACACTTCTAATATGCACATTTACACAACTAAATGGCAGTATTAACAAAAGGAAAAACATTCAACAAATCCCTTTAAACATTAACACAAACAAAAGGAAGCATCTCTCTGGAAAAAGAAACCCCTCCACATGGTTTGACCTGATGATGTCATGTGTGACATGATCAGGACTTTAAAATGAGGAAATGCCAAGCGGGCGTTTCCCCACACCTGACACTCATGATGACTGAAAAGACAAACAGAGTAAGTATGAACAAATGACTTAATCTGTAACATAATAAAGTATAAAGAAACATAACTTAGTATTTGTCTTAATTTGCAGAATGTTTGATTTGCCGGCAACAAAACGCTTACACAAACAAACCCGGGATAGTGAGTGAAGCAATGTTACTTGACAAATAGCAAATCATAGCAAATACATAGAAACAGAATAATGTGTACAATGTGCAAAAAAAAGGTAAACACATATGGGACAAATGGAGAGAATTACAACTGCTTCTCCACTTTGTCACACTCCCCCCCCCTTAAGGCACTCACACCTCCATGGAACGGGACAGAAAATCGGCCACCACATTCTTGTGCCCTGGTCTATACTGGATCCTGAAGCGAAATGGCTGTAGGGACAGATACCATCTAGTGATTCTGGCATTAGGGTCTTTCATTCTGTTCATCCATTGTAATGCACGATGGTCAGTTTCCAAAACAAACTCATCACCCATTAGATAGTACTTCAATGTATCCAGAGCCCATTTTATTGCCAGTGCCTCTTTCTCAATAGTGGAATATTTCATTTCCCTAGGAAAGAGCTTACGGCTTATATACACCACTGGTCGTTTATCCTCACCCTCACCCTGCAGCAACACTGCTCCAAGTCCTTCTCCGGAAGCGTCCGTCTGCAAAGTGAATGGCCGGGTAAAATCCGGGCACTGCAAAACAGGTTCACTACACAAACAGTTTTTAAGATCAACAAAAGCTGCATCACACTCGGCAGTCCATTTACCCTTTGTGGGGCTAGATTTGCGAGTAAGGTCACTAAGGACTGCTGCTCTAGCAGAGAAGTTGGGAATGAAGCGGCGATACCACCCCGCCAGACCCAAAAACGATTTCACTTTCCGTTTGGTCGTAGGAGGTGGGTAGGCACTCAGGGCTTCAATCTTTGACACCTGAGGGCGGATGACCCCACCCCCGATGACGTAACCCAAGTACTCCACCTCAGACTTAGCAATGTGACATTTGTGTGCATTTATGACAAGCCCGGCTCTCTTAATCCGTTGAAAGACATCAGAAAGATGCTGAACATGATCCTCCCAGGTCTCGCTAAACACCACAATGTCATCAATGTATGCTGCAGCATACCCATCTGCACCTCTCAAAACCTCGTCCACCAACCTCTGAAATGTGGCTGGTGCACCGTGCAGACCAAAAGGCATTGTTCTGAAGCGATAAAGTCCACTGGGAACTCTAAAAGTTGTCAAATCTTTCGAAGACTCAGTCAAAGGTACTTGCCAGTAGCCCTTGCAAAGGTCTAATGTCGTAAGATACTTAGCGTTCCCCAAACGCTCAATCAGTTCCTCTACTCTTGGCATCGGATAAGCATCAAAAGCAGAAACAGCATTGAGTTTAGAGAAATCCACACAAAATCTCTGTTTAGGGTCATTTTTCTTCGGCACTAGAACCACTGGACTACACCACTCACCTCTAGATGGCTCAATGACCCCCATGTCAAGCATGTCTTCCACCTCTTGTTTTAATGCTGGCATCAGCTTCGCAGGAACCCGTGAGGTGGTGTCCCTAATAGGTTTTTGATTGGGACAGTGGAGACGTATCTCATGTTGGATGAGATTGGTGCAACCTGGTTTGGTGCTAAAAAGATCAGCAGGCATAATTGCTTTCACCTCTGTCTGTTGTTTGGAAGTAAGATGACTCACATCAGGAACTAGTTGTTGACCTGCTGGAGAAGGAAAGAACAGCTCCCGTGGTTCCTCCTCTTCGACCACGGCACGAGCCCAACACTCTAGTGAAGATGCTGGCCGATCACACCATTCTTTCAACAAATTGACATGAAATATCTGATGCTTCTTGCGACGCTCAGGCATGTACAGTTCATAGGTAACTGGACCCACTTTCCTACTGATCACATACGGTCCCTGCCACTTGGCAAGGAGACTGTTCTCAGATGATGGAAGAAGCAGCAAAACCTTTTGTCCCTCTTGAAAAATCCTCCTACGAGCTGCTTTGTCATAACTCTGCTTCTGACGTTGTTGGACACCAACCAGATGAGTATTGGCCAGCTCTTGGAGCTCCTCAAGCTTATCTCTCATTTTCAGTACATATGAAAGAACATTGCATTGTTTTCTGGGATTTGGAGCCTCCCAAGCTTCTTTCAACACATCAAGGGGACCCCGGACAGCGTGGCCATACAAGAGCTGGAAAGGAGAAAACCCTGTGGAAGCTTGAGGTACCTCTCTGTAGGCAAAGAGCAAGAAAGGAAGCCACTGGTCCCAATCCGCTCCTGTATCTATCACAAACTTCCTCAACATAGCTTTAAGGGTTTTGTTGAAACGTTCAACAAGGCCATCTGTTTGTGGGTGGTAGGGAGTTGTCTTAATACCTTTGATCCCCAGCAATCTATAGACTTCTCTCATGAAGTTAGATGTAAAGTTGGACCCTTGATCAGTAATGATTTCTTTTGGGATGCCTACCCTCGAGAACATTTGTATTAAGCAGTTGGCAATCTGACGAGCTTTAACCTTTTTTAAGGGGAAAGCCTCGGGATATCTTGTAGCGTAGTCACACACTACCAAAATACACCTGTGCCCTGCACTGCTCCTCTCTAATGGGCCTATGATGTCCATCGCAACACGAGAGAACGGGGTGTCTATGACTGGCATAGGGATCAGGGGAGCCCTGTCACCTTTCCTTCCGGGTGCTGTTAACTGACACTCGGGACAAGACTTGCAAAACTGCACAGTGTCCGTAAACTGCTGTGGCCAGTAAAATCTAGTTGACATACGAGAGAAGGTTTTGGCTTGACCCAGGTGTCCTGCCCAAGGGACTGAGTGAGCTAACTGCAGTACTGTGGATCTTAAACTCTTAGGCACAACCAACTGGTCTCCAACCCTACTACGGCGATATAATAGCTCGCCCTTTAGGAAAAATAGCTCTCTGCCTCTCTCAGTGACCTCTGTTGTGTTTGTGACACTCTTTAAAAACAGGGGAGCTAGAGATGGATCCTCTCTTTGAAGCTGAGCTATTTCATCAGGTACGACTAGTAATTCATCACATTGTGGCACTGGAACTGGTTCAGTGAACTTTGTCCCATTCAGCTTAGCCTGTCGTCTCTCGGCTCTGCTCTTTCTTATGCGACCCTGACTTAATCCTTCAAAATCAGGAACATCACTGTTAGCGAAAGGAAATTCACCCCAACCTAAACCTTCTTCCGCGTGATGCTTATATTTTGACCTGGTGACTGCTACCATAGACTCAGCTGTAACACTTGGGTTGATTTCCTCTCCCCTGGCTATCAGATCTCGCAAAATGGGAAGATCACGGCCCAACACAACCTGATATGGCAGTTTACTCATAACTCCCACGGAAAGTAAATACAGCTTGCCGTCAATCTGAATATTAATGTTGGCAATTGGGTAATCCACATCATTACCGTGAACACACCAAATTTTTACCTTGCCACAAAATGTAGCATCCCTAGGAAGACATTCCTGCCTAACCAAGGTACGGCTGCTTCCTGAATCCAGAAGAGCCACACATGGCTTTTCCTCAATAAAAACGCATGTGGTGCGCTCATGCTGAGAAGAGGGCGCTGAAGACTCAACTTCATCTTCGACACCCCTTGAAGAAAAGCACATATATGTGTTACTGACAGTCTGACTTGGACAATCTGCCCTAAAGTGACCTGTTTGACCACAGGAGTGACACACTAAAGGTCCACGTTGCTTGATTTCCCTAGCCCGACTACTAGTGGAATTATGGGGGCCCTGCCTGAAATTCCTAGTTTTTTGACTGTTACCACTCTCTGTCCTACCTGCTATTACAGGGGCTAATTGTTTGGGACTTGCATAGTTCTTTAGTGGCCGACGGGCTGCAAGAAAAGCGTCAGCCAGCTCTGCTGCTTGCTTAGACGTGGTTGGGTTATGCTCCTTTATCCACGTGCGCAGTTCAGGATTGAGAACTCTCAGGAACTGCTCTAAAACAATGACGTCACCTATTTCATCTTTGGACTTTTCTCTTGGAACTATCCACTTATCATACAGTTCTTTCAAGCGTGTCCTTAACTCTTTAGGTGTCTCGCCATCGCCCAACGTAGTGGAGCGAAATCGGAGTCTGTAAGTCTCTGCACATATTTCAAACTTTTCAAGAACAGCTTTCTTCACCTTTACATAGTCCATAATCTCATCAATGTCCATGGCTACAAAAGCAGCTCGTGCCTTACCAGTGAGAAGTGGAGCAAGATGTAATGCCCAATCCTCGTGTGGCCACTGGCACCCGCTTGCGATCCTCTCAAAGGTTGTTAGGTAATGCTCAATGTCTTCGTCCTCATTATAAGGCTGCATTTTAGGCCATTTCCAAACTGGTGGTCTTGTTAAGGAGGCAGACTGAGATGCTGTTGCGGCCTCCATGACGTTAGATTGTAACTGAGGCATTGCTGGATGCTCCGCAGTAGGCCTCAAACGTGTCTCTGAATCTGCTGTTGCACCTTCCACCAACAGCTGATGCTCTCGACGTTCTGATTGCACTTCCTGCTGGAGCTGAGTGAACAGGTGCTGAATTTTCCGCCAGCGATCTTCCTGCCGCTGCTTCTCCAGTTCCCATTGGGCCTCTCTGTCGCTTTGTTGCCTCATAAAACCACGCAGGAGGTTTGAAAGTTCAGCAAGGCTATGCAGTTCAGTACCTTGCTCTTGCTCTGCTTCCTCTAGCTGATTGAGCACTGGAGGCTCCTCACTTGCAGAGTCCATTGGCACTTGGTGCTTTTTTGGTCTGGCCCCTTTCTGCATTGCTGCTACCTACTGGCCTGGAGCCACTGCTGCCACCATTTTTGAAGTAGTCACACTCGAACGTCAAGGAAGGTGGTAGGGAAGCGGACTATGCAGACATTTTGGGTTTCCAAGGTGAGCAATTTATTTGCAGTGAACTTAATTTAACGTATAACTTAACAAAACTTTCCCCAAATCAATTCATTTAACTTAACAAAACTTTTCATAACTTAACAAAACTTTCCCCAAATCAATTCATTTAACAAAACTCAACATAACATGGCTCTGGTGACACAGCTCACCTCTCCTCTCTCCTGCATCTGGTAGAGACTGGCTTTAAATAGGGCCATCAATTTCCCTCCAATTGCCCAGCCAGTACCACTCACTTGAGTGAGTGGTACTGGCTGGGCAATTGGAGATTGTTTTTAGATAACCTGAGTAGAGTTTTAGATCCCTCAGTTGACTGAGGGATCTAAAACTCTACTCAGGTTATCTAAAAACACAAAACCTCTACACACTTCTAATATGCACATTTACACAACTAAATGGCAGTATTAACAAAAGGAAAAACATTCAACAAATCCCTTTAAACATTAACACAAACAAAAGGAAGCATCTCTCTGGAAAAAGAAACCCCTCCACATGGTTTGACCTGATGATGTCATGTGTGACATGATCAGGACTTTAAAATGAGGAAATGCCAAGCGGGCGTTTCCCCACACCTGACACTCATGATGACTGAAAAGACAAACAGAGTAAGTATGAACAAATGACTTAATCTGTAACATAATAAAGTATAAAGAAACATAACTTAGTATTTGTCTTAATTTGCAGAATGTTTGATTTGCCGGCAACAAAACGCTTACACAAACAAACCCGGGATAGTGAGTGAAGCAATGTTACTTGACAAATAGCAAATCATAGCAAATACATAGAAACAGAATAATGTGTACAATGTGCAAAAAAAAGGTAAACACATATGGGACAAATGGAGAGAATTACAACTGCTTCTCCACTTTGTCACAGTGTTCTGCAGACTCAGCCATGTTAGTCTGCTGTTATACAAATGCTATCTCTCATCAGCTTGCTGTGTTGTTCATCACTGAGCCACAACTCTACCAGCACGTGGTCTGAGTGGAGTCGGTGACATTTTCAAGTTAAAGCAGTTTCTGTGTCATGTGTATGTTCTCAGCAGAATTACACTACTGAGTGTACCATATCTTCTATTTCTATATGCTAAACATTTACGATTTCCTTGAAAACAATTTAATTAGTTAAAATAAATGACAATGTTTCTCAAGTATAGATACACAAAGATGCCTTTGACAAAATGTTTTAAAATGAGCAGCACTCAAACATACGGAAAAAAAATTAAGACGGACTTTTGCGAGATCTCGCAAAAGTCCGTCTTAATTTTTTTCTCTCCCATGTCCCCTGCGGGGCTCCGTACAAACAACCCGATGACTGTTTTAAAAGAAAGTTAAGGGAATAAACATGACATTTAATTATAATGATGTTATTAACCAACTTTAGATGGAATAATGCCAACCAGTGCAGAGGAGAGAGGTCTACAGAAGAAAAGACTGGAAGCTAACACTGGTCAAGATGCTGTGGATTTCTGGTTTTGATTTAATTAAGAGATGTTACTGAGGATGTGCAGCAGCAGCGGACTGAGAGGACTAAAACCACTGACGATCAAAGATTGGTTAATGGCTTAGGATGAATAATCTCAACTGGTTGGAAGCAAGGAGGTCTGCAGGAGAAGAGAAAGGAAGTTAATGAAGTGAAGTTTAGGATTGCAAGATTTAAGCACACAAGTGTGTGCTGATGTGTTTCTGAAGTCTTCCTAGTTATTTTCCAGAGTAGATGACTTTTAGGGGCATTGGATTGGCAAGCAGCAATCCAGGGAGAGACAGAGGGATTTGATGGAGAGTGGGCAGAGAGGTGGGCTACTGGGACGGCCTTGTTATTGTTGTTGTAGCAGTTCTCTGTTTGGATTTAACCCCTTAACTCCATAATATTCGATAGATACAGGGTTTTGGTTTTTTTTGAGACTTCTATTACATCACCAGTATGATTTCTTTCCCTCCTGAAAAATCAAAATAAATTGCACAATACATTTATAAGCATTTTAAAAAAAAGGCAGATATAGCAAATACGATACAAATTAAAAGTCATACATGGAGATAATTTTTTCTTTTAACAATAAACTCTCCATTTAAAAAAAGAAATTTCTTGCAATGATTTTGTATTTCAGGCTATAAGGGGTTAATGAGTTAAGCCAGCTGTGCTCTTCAGTCTCTTTAACAAAAAAGTCAGCAAATATTTTGGGAAACAACACACAGGCATAAAGCAGGAGGCTGGGAAACAAGAACCAAATGTGCAGAAAGTAACAAAAGTATAGCTAATAAAGACCTATTTAATGTTGGTGGTAAAGAACAAGGTGGTAAACCCATTGTTTCAGACTGGGTGCACAAGCTGATCTTTTAATGCAGCTTCGTTGATGAGACACTCCACAGCAGTAAGCCTGGGTTTTATTGGTTTCTCCATGTAGGAAGATGGGTTTGGTTATACACAATTGTAGGTTTGTTTAGCTCCATGAAGATAAAGGTTATCGAGGTTGTGGTGTGTGTTATATTTGAAAGACTGTTTTATATCTTGAAACAGCCGTACTTTACACAAGACTGAAAAAACAAACAGGGCTAAGAATAAAGTAAGAAGATGTCGATTAAAAACTTTGTTCTTAGAAGATAACGTACAATCATGTCGAAAAATGTTTTCCATATCAGGGCATCATTTAAAAAAGATCTTAAAAAGATCTTGTCCTTAATCTAACCGCAGGTATGAAACCATTTCACTATTTAAGAAGAATAAAGCCAAAATGAAGAATCAATCTGTGAAGAAGTGCACCTAATCATTCAGCTTTTAGAACAACCTTTAGCAACAAATTCTTCTCTGTGTTAATTTAATAGTCCCTCACATTGCCTTGGTCCACTCATCTGTACAATATCACTTCAGTTCATTGAGGTTTTTGGGCATTTGTTAAAGCTCTCTTCAGTTCCCACCACAGCATTTCAAATAGGCTGAGGTCTGGACTTTTGACTGGGCCATCCCTTTATCTGTGTTCTTTTCTTTTTCAGCCATTCTGTTGGTGTGTTTGGGATCATTGGACTTTATTTACCAATATGTCTGTGGAACTGTTCTTACCCTGTGTAAAAACAATTGTGTATGCAAAGTTATTTCATTTATGAAGCATGTGACTATTTCTGTTTTTCATATGTTTGTAAATCATAATTATTCTGAACCAGTAGGTGTGCGCAATCTGCATGCAATCTGCGAGAAAGTCTGACTTAAGAAACGTAAACAATTTTGTACAAAGAGAAAGTCAGAAAGGAGCAGCTTTCCATAGTGTTTATATAGGAGTGACGACATAAGAACTAAGGCTTGGCTGAAACTGGCTCATGCATCAGACAATGGCTGTCCTGAACTTATAGAGCGTATGTCCAATTTATGCACAGATTTGTGCATAAATTGGACATACAAACATTACACTCAAAAATCTGATTTTTGGTACCTGAATTTTTTCATACTGGAACAAATGAGAATTTGAAACTATGAAACTTTGGCCGTGCGTGTACAAATGGCTGTCTATGGAAGTATACACAAGTCTTTAAAATTATTGAATAAATAAATTGCATAACTTGCATTGCAAAAACTAAAAATAAAAAATGAAATGATAAATGCAAAGATTTCAAAAACAATACCGGGAAAAAAACAATATAGTTGATGTGCTGTAATTAAATTGAATAATTTATTCACTGTAATATTCTTCAGTGCCACGTCATGGTGCCAATGCCTGCAGCTTCCTAATATTTATTCCTACAAAGCTATTATTCAACTTCATTTTTAGTGATATAGTGCCAAATCATAACAACAGTTCCCTCAAGACTCTTTATATTCTAAAGTAAAGACATTACAAAAATACAGAGAAAGCCCAACAATCTGATGACCCCATATGAGCAAGTACTTTGGTGACAGTGGGAAGGAAAAACTCCCTCTTAACAGGAAGTAGACAGGGTCATGGAGGGGTGGCCATCTACAACAACTGGATATTGTTAAGTGGAGATAGAACGAAAACACGCTGTGGAAAAGAGCCAGAGGTTAATAACAACTATTGATTAAATGATGTGTGGTGTATAAACACATGGTAAGTGGGGAAAAAGGTGAAGTAGGAAACAATCAATTATAGTGCAAGAGGCCTAGGCTCCTGGGGGACTCCCATGATGTGATGATTCAGGGTCACCTGATCTAGCCCTTGCAATGCGCTTTGTCAAAAAGGAACGTTTTAAGCCTAATCTTAAAAGTAGTACTGCTAGCCTAAAGGCCCTTGGTAAACAGCCCGTTAATATCAGAATCAGAATCAGCATACTTTATTAATCCCTAGGGAACTTATGTGAGCTATTACAGTTGCTCCAGTACAGTAACATTAACAAAAATAGACCAACCTATTTAACAAGACAATATGTTAAGATATAAGGAATAGCACAACGTATACAAATCACCAAATAATAAATATCCAGGGTTGGCAGATATAATTAGAAATAAATATCACGGAAATTGACAGCAATATTACCAAGTAAGTAAGAGTGTGTGCAGAAAGGATGTAACTATTGCAGTGTTTACAGTGTAGTGGATGGAGGAATTGTACAGGGAGACGGCCACAGGCAGGAATGATTTCTGATCATATTTAAGATTGAAGCATTAATTAAGAGTACGACGTCTTTGAGCAGTCTTATAGGAATGGGGCAGATGATATGGTTGGGAGAAAGTAATTACTGAAGTTAAGTCAGGAAGATCAATTGGACAAAAGTCCTTCCTATTGGGGACCCATTTCTCATATAAGTTATTAATCAAACTTCTACTTTCATTTATAGCTTTGATTAAGAATAAAGCTGATTTACTATTAGTAAATATGGAAAAGCTCTGTTATAGCACTGCCTAGTGTCATACACTTTGGGTTGCATGGATAGAGGCTTATGAAATTAAGAACAGATTGTGATCACACCTAGAGGGTATCCACACTGATCTTTGACCTTTGTGCTTCAGAAAATGTGGGAAGGCTTGCCACCCCTGCCAAAAAACTGGAGGACACGATCCGTTTGGCTGAGCTGGTGATTGAGGTGCTTCAGCAGAATGAGGAACATCATGCTGAGGTCAGTGTGCTGGTACATGCATATAGCCACACCATGTCCCTACTCCATTGTAGACGTTCTACATATTTGTCTCCAATGCAATGTTAAAATAAAAAGGTCTACAGAGCTCCTCAACATTTGTTTTCAAAGATAAACTGAACACGTTTTTTTGTCTCGTTGCAGACTGAAGTTAGGTAGTTGTATAACTTTACTTGAATGATAAATACAAAGCTTCTCACTGCTACCTACCTGCGTTAAACTATCATTCTCCATGTTATCTGCACAATAGGCCACAAAGTACATATTCTAAAGTGCAAGTAGGTTTATAAAAGCAGGGGAAACGCTTTGCTCTGCTGTGTATGCTGTGCTGTTTAGCTACATTTTTGTCACTTTTCTGTAACTAAAACAAAGCTGACTTACTGCTTCTCTACTTTTTATTCCAATCACTTATTTGTTTTGCGGGGAATTGTTTGAACAGGGAAAAGAGGTATGTGATTGTCTTGGTGCCATATACCCCATTCCCTACCCTACCCTCAATATACCCATAGAACCTGTGCATGCACTTATTGACACAGCTATTGTTGTTGAGGAATATTAATATTTCCCTTTTCAACAATGACACAAACCCATTTCAGCTTGTTGTCACTGCCATTCAAGTACTTGGAGAGGTGCTCGTTAGATTCGAAGCTTGCAACAGTTTTGCCTTCATTATTGAAGAGCAGACACAAGTACTTAGGCAGTGTGTTTATTTGTCCAAAGCATTAAGCTAGTATGTTTGGAGAAAGCAAGGGGGAAAACAGATTTTCCTATATTCTAACGATGTACTTTGCTTTCTAAGAGCCTACCACAAATCATCCCAGAATATAACAGCATGTTTATTGTGTTTAGTCATTGACATTTACTTATCCTACTCAGTAATTCATCTATCATGGAGATGTACATGTTCTTTTCAGTAAATCCACCAAGTAAGTTTGGTGAGGGTGTTTCTCATCCTTCCTTTTTTAAACAAATTTGC
This sequence comes from Astatotilapia calliptera, assembly GCF_964374335.1. Lineage (NCBI taxonomy): Eukaryota > Metazoa > Chordata > Actinopteri > Cichliformes > Cichlidae > Astatotilapia > Astatotilapia calliptera. The sequence goes on from NC_137426.1 coordinate 37,725,416, forward strand.
TTTGGACCTTTCAGCACACATAATGGAGGATATGAGCCATCTTTCACACTATGACCATGCCCCTTGCATTTCAGCAAAATTCCTTTCCCTGCTGCTCCAGTGAAACTTTAAACCAGTGTACATGACTCCAGCCCAAACGTGTTGAAATATTCTGTTACAGTTTATTTTCTCTTGAGTTTTTGATCCTGGTTTATCCATGTACAACCCTAATTCTTCAAAATTTAGGATACTGTGTCAAATGTAAATTTAAAATATAATACTCTAAATTGTGAGAATGTTGAATATACAGTAACATTAAAACATTTAGAGGCTTAAGGCCAAAAATCAGTATTGGCTAACCATGGCCTTCAGGTCTCAGGCAGCACTTTCAGAAATAAAGTGATTCAGGAAGTCTCTGGGCCTGAGCTCATTTAAAATGGACTAAAGCAAACTGGAAAACTATTCTGTGGTCAGACACATCAAATGTGGGCACCTCAACCTCTTGGAAAAAATAGCACACGGACCAAATGGCTTATTATATGTGAGGAGTTCAAAAGTCTGCATCTCTGATGGTATGGGAGTAGATTATTGCCCATGGCAACAGCCGCTTGGACATCAATGCTGAAGGTATATCCACAGTGTATAGCGGTCACTCAAAAACTGATTCTTTACCCCCAATAAACACCAAGCAAAGTGAACTGATTTAAATAATGAATCATTAAGAAAAGTGTACTTGGTTTAAACTGAATATATACCAGTCAAGTACATTTAATTTGGCCAGATTATAATAAATGTAACATTTCACATTGTACGTTTTACTATTATATGAAAAATGTACATATAATTAAATCAGTTAAAGTCAGGAACTTTTTGCTTGTTTGTTAGTTTATATGTTTTCGCTGCCATATGCTTCCTAGCATCTTATCAGACAAGAATGGCGTAACATTCCCCTCCCAAAAGTCCGGAAATCTGTCTCTTGAGGTCCCAGATGTTTACTGACTGTTGTTAAAAGGAGATGGGAAGCTAAAGTGATAAACACGCCTGTCTCCCAGCTTTATTGAGACATGTTGATTTGATATGTTTTCCATGTTATTTTGTGGATAAAATATAAGTTTATGACATTGAAGAATGTTGCATTCTGTTTTTACTAATATATGTTACACAGCACCCTTGCTTTGGAATTGGGGTTGGTTTTCCTCTCATGTAATCACCAGCTTTAACTTGACTTAGACTTTGCACTCTAATCCTAATAACTGGAATTAAGTTATAAAATTCATTGTAAAACTGCAACAGTTTTTTTTTTTTTACTATTTTGTGAAAAAAGTTGAAATGATATAATAGTTGAAATAGTTGAAATAGTTGAAATGTGGAGATTGCAGTTGTTTCAAACAAACTGCCACAGCTGTTATATACCCTCCACAAAATGCCTTGGGTAGATGCTTACATTCTTCTTCAGAATCTGTTTTAGTTACAAGGAAATTATTTCTCTATTAGCACATAAACACTGTGCTAACATGTGGTTATAAGTAAAAGGTTGCAGCAGATGGCCCCGCCCCTCCCTGAGCCTGGTTCTGCTGGAGGTTTCTTCCTGTTAAAAGGGAGTTTTTCCTTCCCACTGTCACCAAAGTGCTGCTCATAGGGGGTCATATGATTGTTGAGTTTTTCTCTGTATGTATTATTGTACGATCTACTGTACAATGTGTTATTGTGATTTGGCGCTATGTAAATAAAATTGAATTGAATTGAAAGGATGGTGCACAATGCTGCATCTGGACAGAGGGAAAAAAACATGCAAATGTGAAAGAGTGGATTTGTTCAAAAAGAAATTTCTAGCAGTGGACGGATGGGAGGATATCGATGATTACAACCTTGTGTAGTGAAGAGTATCTATGTTGTATCACAAGACACAAAGGCTCATCAGTTTGTTTCACTAGCTCATCTACACAAGGCATTTTGGAGCAGCCAAGGCAGTTTGTTTGAAACAAGACTGTAGACCTGCACGAGGCATCAGCAGAAGGTTGGTGAGAAAGTGACAACTTTGGTACAATTATCTGGAAATGACAAAAATATGAAATGATCAGCTTCATGCAAGATCTTGCCTCATTAGTTGAGGATGATCATGAGAAAGGTGGGGGCCCACCAGGTTCGTTTTTAAGTTTGAGGGGCCAATGGATGGGGGCATGAAACGTCTTGGAGGACCTCCTGTAGGACATTTGTGGAGGGATCTTAAGCTTTGAGTTCCCATGCAGCAGCCCAGAAACCTAAAGGATTTAGAGAGTTTCTTCAAAGAGGAGTGGGTCAAAATCCCCTCTTGGTGACCAACTACAGTAAATGTCCTACCACTGTGCTTGCCAAGTTTCTCCACCAATTACTAAGTTATGTTTTGTTGGGAATCAAACACTTACTTGGCTCAATGAGATGCAAATGATTTTTTTATTTCGTAGTATTTCTGGTTGGTAATCTGTCTCTCCTCATTAAAATGAAACAAACAAAATTAGAGACTGTGCATTTCTTTATAAGTGAGTAAGCTTGCAAAATTTGCAGGGGAATGTTTTTTATTGTAATAACAAGACTGATGATTACAAAAACAATGACTGGCACTAACTGAATGTGATTCATCCGCTGCTAACTGCTCCCAGTATACCACCCTCCCACACCACTTCCAGTACTAGAGAGAACATTCAAATGACAGTGTTAAAAGCTTGGTGTGAATAGACAAACAGTTTGGATCCTCAGGGTCCCTCTTAAAAGGCCTGGCAAGAGTAAGGGTGCCTGGAGAAAACTCAGTGTATTTGATGAGAGTAGCCAGGTTGCGACCAGTCACTGCACTGCACATATTTGATGGGGAGATACAAGTGTGGCACAGTTCAACAGCTCCTTTCTTTTGATTGACTTGCTGAAGAAGCTGCGGGTGAGTGTTTAAGTAGGTCCCTGCCAAGTCTGTCAAGGAGCTGCTGCTGTTTCCTCTGTGGGACAACAGAAAGCATGTGATTTTTTTTCCACACTCTTGGTGTTTCTGTTCCGAGTGGTGAAGAATCCCTCCCCGGAGATTGTGCAGTAAAGTCATTGAGGCAACAACTTGATTTCATATGATGAAAAGTGTGTGAGAGCCTTTGAATCTCATTTCCTGTAGAGGCTAAAGATGAAATAAATCTCCAAATTCTCAAAGATGTGTCCAGTGGGGTCGCTCATACTGCATTAACTGTCTTCTTACACTCTCAGCTCCATACTTACCTCTGACTTTTTTCCCCGCTCTCTTCCCCTCTTTCCATCTGAAGGCCTTTGCATGGTGGTCAGATCTGATGGTGGAACATGCTGAGACCTTCATGTGTCTCTATTCGACCGAGATGGATGCAGCTCTTGAAGTTCAGCCACCTGACAGCTGGGACAGTTTCCCTCTCTTCCAGCTGCTCAATGACTTTCTGAGGATGGACTGTGAGTGTATGGCTATTCAAAAAAGTATATTCAGATGTAGTGACTGATGAAGTGATTTTGCTAGGGCTGGAGGTCTGAAGGGTGTAATCTAAGGGAACATCCTTAATTACACACAGTAAATACACACATGGATTAGACCTTCTGAGCATTATGCTCTGTTTAAGCAATGATGAAGATAAGTTTTTAATTGCTGAAGATTTTTTCAGTTTGTAGTACAAATAGTCTATTTAGTAGACTGCACATACCTTCTTTGTGACAGCGTATTTAAGAGTTTTTAAAATATTTCTGTATTTATCCAGGAAAAACTGAATGTAAATTTTGGTTGGGCAGTATTTAATGAAAGTTTTTTACTGCCTCTAAAGAAAAAAAAAATGTAATAAAAAATTCAACCTGAAACTTTAAAACTAATCCTGATTTTAGTTCCTCTGTGATAGTCTAAATTCTGTACTCAATTTATCCCTATTCAGAAAAAAACACTACATTTAAGAATTAACAACAATATAGTCCAGACTAAAAATCCACCACAATCAAATTGACGACTATGTGCAGTACCATGCTCCCTCCATCCTATGATGATTTCATTCATATTACTACCACTACTACTTTACTGTACATTTGCCTTATTTTTAAGGTTGACCAACTTAAATAACTTCATATTGTTGGCATGTTTAATTGACAGTAGTGCATCACGTTGAATATAATCATCATATGTTGCAATTTGTTCTTGCCATCCCTGGTCATAGGTAAAGATGAGGGCATTATTAAATAGGAATTACACTGCATATTTCAAATGTACTTAATAATCAGTTAAATCAAGGACAGTACCATTGTACATGTACATGTACATTACGTGAGTAAATGCTCTTACATTCAACTGCTGCATCTTTGTAGGTAAACCTCATTTGGCACTAACATCACTGACAAATCAGTGACAAACAGCAAAAAAAGCATCTCCACACTACTGAGCCCAAACGTTTTTTAACATGTACATATATTTACAGCAGTTTTGTGTGTGTGTGTGTGTGTGTGTGTGTGTGTGTGTGTGTGTGTGTGTGTGTGTGTGTGTGTGTGTGTGTGTGTGTGTGTTGGTGTTGCCGACGGTTGCTGCAGGCCACTCATCTCTCTAATGAACTGCATACACTTGCCTGCAGGAACACTGTCCATGCAAAAGATACACATACACTTCACGAAGCAGACTCAATCTGCTAATTGTCCCTTGGGAAAGATTCCCCTTTTCATTGTGTCAGTTGGGAGTCAAGGAGAAGATAGAATGTTGTCCACTTATTCAGCTTAACTGACCTGAGCACAAAAAAATTATCATGCTCTTTTGTTAGTGTCATGAAATTGGCCTCCTTCTCATTTGCTACATCGTGTCATTGTGTGCGAATTCCAATTATAGTGCATAGCAATGAACATAGCTACGCTGGGAAACACTAAAAGAAAGCTTGCTTGCAATAATACACTGACTAAAAAAAAAAATTATGCATTCTCTATGTGCATTCATAGCTGGTCAAACAAATTATGAACTAAATTATGATTATTAAAAAAACATTATAAATTTGAACCCCTTTGTAACACAAAAGGTCATAGTCCATCCAACGGGGTTTGTTTTTTGTTTTGGAAAATTTGAAGCGAGAAGGCCCGATGGCAGACCTAGGACACGCTGTAGAGATTACATCTCTTGGCTGGCCTGGGGAGGTGTTTCCCAGGTTAGCTGAGGGAGGTGGCTAGGATGAGGGAGGTCTGGTTTCTCTGCTTGGGCTGTTTCCCTGCTACTCGGCCCCAGATAAGTGATAAGAAAATGGATGAATGTGAAGGTTCTCATTCATCCAGGTCATGGCAATCTACACAGCTTAGAAAGAAATGGGTTCAGAGTGGAAGCAATTTCTCTAAGTGATGTCTGTTTTTAGAGTTAACTAAGCAAGCACTGCTTGCCCTGTTGGTCCTGATAGAACACTACTGGTTAGAAGATATTATATACTAGGTTTCATTGACTAAATTGGACTTCCATAAAAAAGGTCCCCTTCTGAGTTCCTCAGAAAGATTAAACATGGTTTGATGATGGTCCAAAAAGAAAGGGTGGTTCACTGCTGGGTACAGAAGATGGTTGTTGTGGGTGTCAAGGGCAAAATGCTGTTAAGACAATGTGGCCTGATGCTTTGTAATATACCATGCCAGAAGGCCTGCTTCCCACACAGCATAACAAACGCACGTTAGAAAAGTATATGATTATAGTGACATGTTTTTGCAGAAGGTCATCTGTTCTTTTGCCCCACAGCGGTGCACTTATGGAGCAGTAAAAAACTACATTAGTCAGGTGCCAAAGTCAGGCTGCCATTCAAGAAGTTAATGAGGTCTAAAGTCGTCGTAGCTAGACCATGGCAAGCCCTGCGAACACACTCCTGGACACAACACATCCAAATGGACAGCAGCCGCTCAAGTGGCTAATTGGGAGAGGGGCAATCAGGGAACACAACAAACATTGCACCTACTGTGTATCATCGACCTTGACTCCAATGCCAATGCACACAAACACAAACACACATTCTCAGAGGGGGAGAGAAAAAAGAAAGAGAGAGAGGGAGAGAAAAAGCAGGCACACTGCATGGAGCCGTGAGGCATCACATTAGCACACACTGGCCTCCATTTTATCTCCTGTGGTCTTTGTCAGTGTTGCCTTTTTACCAGTTGGGAGCCAGCAGAGCGGGGGAAATGTGGCTTGGATTCCAATGTCTTGTTTAGAAAGATTGAAAATGCTGTGTCATTCCCATTATTGAAGTGCACAAACAACAACCTCCTTTGTCACTATTCATTATCAGGGATTATGATTGCTTTCTGTGCCCTTTGCATCTATCCTGCGAACAAAGAAAAACAGTAATGCAATAGTGACAATGGGAGCTTTTACAATCCCTTTGAGGAAGTCTGCAGTGATTAAACCACAGGTACACACTCATCAGCCACTTTGTAGTTACATCTGTGCTCATTAACACAACTATCTAATCAGCTAATCACATGAAAGCAACTCATTGCATTTAGGCATACAGACCTGCTAGAGAGACCTGATGAAAACACCTGCTGAGTATCAGAATGGAGAAGAAAGGAGATTTAAATTTAAAGAAGGGAGATTTATGGTTTATTTCAAAGAGCTGCTAAAAGCGTTCAGAGTCTGCTGACAACAAGGAAGGTTGTTTCAAAGTTTAGGAGCCACAATCTAAAACGTAATACAAAGGTAGGGACACAGCGGTGTAAAGCACACCACCACTGGATTCTAAAGCAGTGGAGATGTGTTCTCAGAAGTGACGAATCATGCCTCACCATCTGGCAACCCGAAGGATGAGTCTGGAGTTGGTAGCTGAAGCTGAGCAGAACAGTACTGTCTGACTGCAAGCTGACAAAGTTACAGTTTGGTGGAGGCTGGATTATAGTGTGGGATCGTAGGGGAGGGCTTCTTGGCCAATATCATTGTGCAGTTCTGTAAGAATGGTCAAATATTCCCATAAACATACTCCAAAGCCTTCCGGAAAGCCTTCCCAGAAGAGTTTAAGCTGTTATAGCTACAGAGAGTGGGCACATTAAATCCTATGGATTAAGACTGGGCTGACAGTATCAACTTCATATGCATGTGAAGACAGATTAGTAAATACTTTTGGCAATAGCGTGTAGAATAAGAAAGAAGAACTGGACCAATGACTAAGCTCTGAGGCATCTCACATATTTGAAGTTATGACAGCGACATCTAGGTAATATTACATTCTGAGGTGTCTGTCAGATATGCATGATGGGATCGGTTGCAGAAATATTAATCCAGTTTTGTAATCTTTCAAGATGAATGGCGTGATCACCAGTAACGAGAATAAATAGAGCAGAATTAAAATATTCGCCTTTCTCTAAGTGTGTAAAAATATAATATTAAAATATTAATATGGAAAAATGATAAAAATATAGTTTTTGCAGACCGGATTGGAACAAATATAGTGTTACCCTCAACCAGTCCAAGTAGCTGATAGGCAGCAACTTTCTTGAGGATTTTAGAAATAGATGGAAGTTTCGAAATGGGTCTGTAATTGTCCAAACCAGTGCGGATTTTTTAAGCAGATGAAATGCTGGCTGTATTAATATTTATTAAAACAGTTCAAGCCTAATTAGCACCATGGATCACTATAGAGATTGGGCTCTTTTAAAAGATTTGGCTCTTTTGTCTAGGCCAGTGTTTCCCAACCTTTTGGAGCCACGGCACAGATTTCACATTAGAAAAATCACACGGCACACCACCAAACAAAAATGTCACATATCGATCATTTTTCCCAGCACACCAGGCATAGCATTGGCTCAGTTTGTCCCTAGTTTCGCTTTCTTCTGACCACTACTCATGCTAGGGCCTTCATCTGGGTCGGGGTTTTCTCCAGGAACCAGGTCAGATGGATTAGTTTTTCTTTTCAAATACTTAATGAAGCGCTTAATAGCAATAGATGTCTCACTCACAGCATGACTATTATGTAATTTCTTCTTCGTCTTCTTCTGTTTTACTTGCAGTTGGCAACCCATTTAACTAGCGCGGGTAGTTGTACTGCCCTCTAGTGGAAGAGAATGTAATTGTTCTGCCTGTTACTCACGCCAATCGCTTAGAGTACTAATGAGGTGAAACCAGATAATCTTCCACGGCACACATGATCATTTCTCATGGCACACCTATGTGCTGCAGCACAGTAGTTGGGAAACACTGGTCTAGGCATCCTTAGAAGAGCTGGCTGTTCTGTTTTAGCCTAACCATTCAATTATGAATGGTTTGTGTGTTTAGATGATTTTTTTTTAATCCAGTGTTGTCATAAAGCCTTATTTTTATGCATTTACTGCTACTGGGGAGAACATACATTGGCTTTAAGGCCTGGACAACATTTTGCAAACTTGGCATTCTACAATAAATGCTCTCTGAAAAAAATTTGTAGTATATGTCCCATTCCTCATTTTACAAATTCTGCACTTAGCTTTGAAGTCTCCAATATCACTGACATGCAGCCAGATGGAGCTCCTTTTCTGTTTTTGCATGTTCACTTTTTCCCAATGCACTGGCACCTGGCCTGTACAACTGCACTTGCTGTCTTCGGAACATCCTATGCACATAGTCCTGCTTTAGTTTGTGTCAACCCCAAGCCCACATTTTTTTTTCCTGTGAAGAAACTGACAGATGTTAAGATTCCTTATATTGTTTCTGTGGGAAACGTAGTTGGAGTAACCTGTTGTGATGTAAAGTAGTTGGGTGTGCTTGGAAAAAGAGATGCTTAAACTTGATAATACTGGGACTTTAACGACACCTTAATTTTGTATAAAATTGTGCTGATTGCATCTTATAATCATCTTGTTACAGTGTTTTATACATACAGTTTGTTATTAACACTCAAAGAGACTGATAATCAGAATACTTTATTAATCCCTAAGGAAACTACGTGGGTTACAGTTTCTCAAAGACAGTAACATTAACAGACTAAACTAATTAAATAATACAATATGTTACACAGTTTACAAATTAAAGACATAACACAAATATATACAAATCACTCAATTATAAATATCAAGAATGATAGATAATAATGGAGAGACGTGCAGGAACTCTTTAAGATATTTGGGAAGAATAATGCCGTTGGAGCAGTAAGAACTATGCATGAGAAACTATATTCATAAACTCAGTCAACAGAACAAAACGAAAGCCCTAACAATAACAGACATGGCTGAAACATCATGGCATCTTTTATTCAGTTTAGTTTCATTTTACTTATATATTTATTTATATAGCGCCAAATCACAAAAACAGTTTGATTTATACTTTGCAAAGTAACGTAAATACACCAAATAATACAAAGAAACCCTCAACAATCAGGTTTAGGGAGGGGCAGCCATCCACCCACGGCCAGTTGGGGCTGAGGGGAAGAAGAAAGACACGTTGTAGAAGAGAGAGAGTAATATTAATGATAGCACTTTCTATTACAGCTCGGTTATGAAGTGGTAATAGTAGGGTAACAAGGTAGAAACAAGAAAGTAATGTGCTTAATTAAGAAATTATTACACAGAAGGTACCACAGGTAATTGAGTGGTAATAAGTAGGAAACAGAAATGCAAAATGCAAAACTGCCCATCTCTATTTAATAACATATTAATAACCTTTTAAATACAAACTTAGAAACTGTCGCAGGTGTTTTTCAATTCAATTCAATTCAATTCAATTTTATTTATATAGCGCCAAATCACAACAAAAGTCGCCTCAAGGCGCTTCATAGATACAGAGAAAAACCCAACAGTCATATGACCCCCTATGAGCAAGCACTTTGGCGACAGTGGGAAGGAAAAACTCCCTTTTAACAGGAAGAAACCTCCGGCAGAACCAGGCTCAGGGAGGGGCGGCCATCTGCTGTGATTGGTTGGGGTGAGAGAAGGAAGACAGGATAAAGACATGCTGTGGAAGAGAGACAGAGGTTAATAACAGATATGATTCAATGCAGAGAGGTCTGTTAATACATAGTGAGTGAGAAAGGTGACTGGAAAGGAAAAACTCAGTGCATCATGGGAATCCCCGGCAGCCTACGTCTATTGCAGCATAACTAAGGGAGGATTCAGGGTCACCTGGTCCAGCCCTAACTATATGCTTTAGCAAAAAGGAAAGTTTGAAGCCTAATCTTAAAAGTAGAGATAGTGTCTGTCTCCCGCAGGGTTTTGTGTTCTAAGCAGGAATTTAATACCATGGTACTGATAACTGAGTCTGGAATGAACAATAAACACAAAATGCTAATAATTAAGGTTTAAAGAATAATACTTATGAACACCTTAGATTTTCATAGGCCTTCATCACTGGTTGACCTCAAACCATCCAAAAATCCAGTCTCTCCTGCAGGAAGATATTCAAAAAATTTGAAATATATTTGTGTTAAAGCAAGCATGATATCACTGGCAGGTCACTGAGCAACAATTTCACAGATGCAAACTGTCCTATTTAAAAAATAATAATACAATAAAAAATAAAATGAACATTACAATTTGTGAATTAATTATTATTACATTCTTGTTTCTCCCTTGTTAACCTATTATAACCACTTTATTACCAAGCTGTGGTTACACATTATTGCCACCAGTTTTTGGGCCCTTATTACACTGAAATTGATATAATTGGATAATATCACTCAACTGCAACCAGTATTGCTGGCACAATATTACTCGGATATTAAGTGTGATTACTTTGGTAAGTAGTAGTAATTTAGAAATTATTACACATTATTATGTTCTTGTTTCTGTCTTGTTACCCTTCCTTACCTGTAATAGAAAGTGTGACCATAATAACGAATAATTAAATGCAGATTGGTGATAAGCGTAAGTGAAAAAAATGTGAGTGAAGAAGAAACACTCAGTGCATCATGGGAAACATCTAGTGGGCTGGGCCTATTGCATCATAACTAAGTAATGAAAATTTTAAGGTTAATCTTAAGAATAAAATTTGTAATTATTTTTAAATGTTTAAATATAAAAATAGTATGTGTCTCCCAAATCCAAACTGGGTGTCAGAAGAGAGGCTTGAAAGCTAAAGACATTGCCTGCAGTTCGACTTGTAAATATTGTAGGAACCACAAGTAAAGCAGTCTGAAAGCGAAGTGCTTATTGGGGTGATACAGTACTATGAGGTCATTAAGAGGACACAGGGCCTGATTATTCTAGACCTCATATGTGAGGAGTAGGATTTTCCTTTAGATCTGGGATGTAAAATGGAGCCAATAAGCCAATATAGGAGAAATCTGCTCTCTCTTTCTAGTCTACTCTTTCTAGTCCCTCTAAGTTACTGAAGCAAAAATTAATGGTAGGACTTCTTTGAGCAGTCTTGTAGGAATGAGGTCTAAAAGACACGTATCTGCTTTAAATGTGCATTTGAGAGTTATACCACGTAGTAAAGTATCTCTGATCTGAAGCTAAAGGATAAAAGTGCAGGAATTATATCCTAAAATTTAACTAAAGTACTTTCACAAAGAAATATACTGCAAAGAAATGTATTTCCCACTGCTTTATAATCCATTATTGTAATTTTAAATGTTATTAAGAATTATCAGACAAAAGTAGGTTTTCAGGAAACACTGTTAAGTTTCTATGCCATATGTCAGAACAAGATCCAGAATGTGATTAAAGTGGTGGGTGGGTTCTTTTACATTTTGAGCGAAGTGTCAACATGAGTCAGCAGTGGTAGACATGGAGGTTTATTTTTACATTGTATGTCTTATAGCTTTTCTGCACTCGATTTTTTCAGCCATGTCGTTTCCAGAGATGGGCAGTAACGCGTTACTTGTAACGCGTTACTGTAATCTGATTACTTTTTTCAAGTAACGAGTAGAGTAAGGGATTACTATTGCAAAAACGGTAATTAGATTACCGTTACTTTCCCGCAGGAACGCTGCGTTACTGCGTTACTAAAACTGTGATTTTTTTGCGAGAATGTCTCATGACAGTGACGTAAGCGAGTGCGCCGTTAGTGACAACAGCTGTGTGCAGATCAACAATAGATCACATATCGATTGTCGGAGAGAGTATGAGCGTGCAGCTTTTAAAGCGTGGAAGTACTGACCTTACTTTGAGTTTGATTCCATAAAAAGTGACAAAAACATTAGTGTCCGTTGTGCATGGGAAGAAAACTTCTTTTTACAGCGAAAAAAACCCCTAAACAAGCACCGAGTGCGCAACGACGTAATGGGAAACTCACAGAGAAACTCGCGGATTCTTCAACTGACCGCGGCACACCTGCACCAGGGTAAACCTCCACCTGACGCAGTCCTGCTTTACAGGTGAAAATAGAGCAAAAGAACCGCTGACTCTTTGACTTTATTTATTTTCTGCTGTGTTTTACTTGCATCTATTTGAAAGACTGAGTGTAGACACACAAAATATTTTATTTTATGTGCTGGAATGTGCAGAAAATAGGTTTCAATGTTAAACTAATTTATTCAACTCAGAGAATGTTGCATATAATTAAATTTTTGCTTGATGCATAAAGTTAAAAGATTAAAACTGATAAAACAAGTTAAAAAATATACTTTTCCATTTGATTACATTTTGTATGATGGATTATGTAGAAAAAGTAGAATTGGGCTGAAAGATCTATCGCTTTATCACCTATTCAGGTTGTAAATCGTGTTTTTAAAAAGTAACTAAGTAACTAAGTAATTAATTACTTTTGAAAATAAGTAATCAGTAAAGTAACAGGATTACTTTTTGGGGGAAGTAATCAGTAATTGGTTACTGATTACTTTTTTCAAGTAACTTAACCAACACTGGTCATCTCTCCATCAAACTACAGGGTGGTGGTGGTCAGAAACTTGTAAATAACTCATGAAAGAATAAAGTTACGTTGAAACCAAGCACTCCATTGTTTTTCTTGTGACATTACCAATAAGTTTGATGTGTCACATGGCCCTCTTCCTATTAAAAAAACAAAAGTTGTATCCAAGATGGCCGACTTCTAAATGGCCACCATGGTCACCACCCATCTTGAGGAGTTTGCCCCCTCACATATACTAATGTGCCACAAACAGGACTTTAACCCTCTGGGGTCAAAATCACATGACCAATTTAAGACGACACAGCTACAAGATGCAGCACGTCAGAGTCTCCATTTCAACTTGGGTCGAAAGTACAGACTTCAAACTATATAGCAGTTTCTGAATTGTGTCGATGGGCCACGTAAAACCAGAGTTATGATAAAAAATACACGCGCTGTTTTTTTCTGAACAAACCAGTGGCGTTTACAGTGGGAAGAACGGTAAAAACTGCGTTTTCTACAGACAGCGCTAGCAAAAACGCTCCCTTTGCGAGCGAAAAAAGAAAAAAAAACACCCCTTCCCTATTGGTGATAGAGTTTACCATGTCAGCCAATCAAAAAAATGATAAGGCAACATGTGGCACTTGGTTGTTAAGGGAGAAGGGAACGTTTTTAGGAGTGACACCCGTGACGGAAAGCGGGCGAGCGAAAGACAGAGAGAGAGCGAGTTTTCATATGTGAGACATTAGTGATGTTTAGCGTGTTTGGAGGCTGTAGTTAGTGTGTTGTGTAGTTATTGTCTTGTATTGAGTGTCAGGTAGACTGCTGAATTTCATATTTGCTTTCAAAAAGCCGTCAAAGGAAGATTAGTGTAAACGCTGTTCCCGCATGGAAAACTGGACTGATGCACCTCCTGCTGTCAGACCTGCAGGGTTTAGGCCTGTGGTATGCTCCTCTGTCTTATACTGAACACAAACTACATTTTTTGGACTGGCACAAATAATTTGTGTGCCTTCTTATTTGATGTAGAACACCTGATTGTTCTGTAAATAGATTTAAATGGTTATATAAAAAACGCCTGAGGACTTGGCTGCATTTTTAGGTAAATAGTACCATATAACTTTGTTGTTTGCAAAACTTGTGCATAATGTTTAGAAATGTACAATTTCTATTTGCATTTCAAGTTATGAAAATGATTCATTAAACATGTTTGTGGGTTTTACAGTAAAAAATATAACTTTTGTTCTACTTGGATTTTGAATTTTTTGTCTGAATTTAGATCAACTGTGCTAATATAGTATACCAAATTGGAAAACTAACTCAAATTTCAGATATTTGAGGTTGTGCTGAAAATAATGATACCAAACAAGGCAAGAAAACCATATTTTAAAGGTGAAATATAGAGGTAAAATCAAAAGTAGTCAAAAACGGCCAATTATACCCTGGACCCCAGAGGGTTAATATCACCAACCATTCCCATTTTATTACGGTGTATCCATATAAATGGCCCACCCTGTAGAAATCCAATAAACCGGTCAGGTTCTATGCTATTTTGTCACCTCCTTGTCTATTTCTCTCCCTTTTTCTCTCTCTTTCAGATAACTTGTGCAATGGGAAGTTCCACAAACACTTGCAAGACCTGTATGCCCCCCTGGTAGTCCGATATGTTGACCTGATGGAGTCTTCCATTGCTCAGTCTATTCACAGAGGCTTTGAAAGAGAATCATGGGAACCGGTTAAGTAAGGACATCTTTATTTAATTTACCTTTGCTAATTTTTTCTTTTTCTTGAGGATCAAACCATATTGATTGGCACACATCCATTAGCCTTGCTTTGTAGTCCTTGTCAGCAACTTTTGTAGCATAAGAACATGCTTATTTTTTAATACATAAAATTCATTTAATCCATAATACATATACAACTGAGTTTATACAGAAAATTTCGTCTGTTTCTATGCTCACAGAAACAAGTCTGAACCTGATTTCAGATTTGCTTATCCCACAAGTGCCTTATGCAATTATATGTCTCTTTCCACACTCCTGCCACAGATACGGTACTTCACGTTCTCCCTATAATTCTATTGTGTAACACCAGTAACGACCATCTCTTATCTGCACCACATTTCCACCACTGTCAAAAGTTTTAACTCATCACCTTGAATCTTATTTTATGGAACAGGAAGATGCTCCAGGGAGCCAAGGCTAGCAAGTAGTAGATGAAGGACGGGGCAATTATGTTGATGGGCCAAAAATGTCAGTGTGAAATGATGCAGACAACTCAGGGCAAGACAGTAAAACTCTGACCTTAAGCCCTAAGCAGAACTGCACATTACTGTGTATGTTCCTGATAAAAGTTTTAACTATGCGTCTATTGAATTTTAGTCTTGTAGACTCCACATACATTTAGGCTCAGCCCATGGATTAAGGGCTGGGGTAGGGGCTCAACATGGGCCCTACCCTGGGCCTTGCTTCAGGGTGAGGCCCCAGTATGTGTACTTCAGGCAAGGTTTCCTGATTCCTTGTTCTCATCATCAGAGGGTTCTTTTCTTTAATCACGATCTTCAGACCTTGGCAATATTAAGTGGAATATATAGATAGTACCCTTTAAATGTCACACTGGAGCAGTAGTCCCCCTTTTCAATGAAGGGGTTAGGAAGCTGTGCTTTAACATTGGGGGACCACAATTGTTAGGAAATTACATGCCTTCTTATGAATGCAATGCAAAGCTTGTTCTGTATTTCTGGCAAACGGTCAGGCATGTTCATGTCAGGTATTGCACTCAGTCTGCAAAATCTACAGATTATGATATTAAGTGTACTGAGGTATTAGTAGACAGGTGGCACGAGACCCACAGGCTCAAGCAACATAACACCTACAGCTCAGGCTCAGGTAGTGTGGTACTCACAAGCTCAGGGTCCAGCAACTGGGGCTGCATCACACGGCATGTAGTCTCCTCAGGCTGGGGCTGCTCAACAAGGGTTCCACTGGTTCTGAAGCCTTCTAAGCTCTGGGAAAACACAATGAGCAAAGCAGAAGAGAGACGCTTTATATGCCACTATCTAGGGGCAAGAAAGTACAATAATAAAGGTTAAGAGTGGGTTAAGGGTTAAGATCTTGCTCTTCCATTCTCCAAAACCAGAATCAAATTCACAGTTGAAGGTAAAGTTGACGCGTTGAGGCTAGACTAGCTCAACCAATCAGGGGAGAGACTTGCAGAAACACTGTTCGGCCAGGGCCGTAACAGAGGAATATCAGGATGCGGAGGCTATGGCTGCACAAGGAACAAGCCACACTGGAATGGTAAATGGATTGTGTTAAGAAATAAATATATATTCTTAATGCTTATTTACTGACTATATTGTTTTATGTATTTTAATAATAGAGGCCTTTATAAACAAGGCCCAGAGTTGACAAAGAACTAGGTCAGAGGGTGACAAGTTGCCCTGGCAACAGACTTTAGAAAGGAGAAGTAAAGAGAAGGGGAAGTTTAGTGCAGAGCTGCACAGGAAGTAAGACACAAAGAAAGAGCAACTGGTACCATACAAGGAGTTTTTTTGATCGAAACTTAGCGTGTGACGTAGCCAAACTATACATATACACATTCACCTTGTGATTTTGTCAGAGCTGCGGATGTGTGCTCGTGCTGCAGTTCTCCATTTCCGTAAATGTAAAATCAAGATCATTTTTTGAGTTTTGACCACACTGGGTCCAGTTTTTCTTTTTTCGCCAAAAGAATTTAAAGAACTAAATTTAATAATTGGTGCCGTGACCCGGATTCTTTTGCGGCTGAGAGGATAGATTGGCTTAAGGTGGGATCTGATATGAGGCGAACAGGAGACCGGTCTAAAAGATTTAAAGGTAAGCACAAGCCTGTTCAAAGAAAACGCAAATTTGTGCATATTGGATGAATTCTAAATGATCTGTTTGCCGAATGGAAGATCCTTAAATTGGCTCAGGAGTGGTGAAATTAAAGTAAATTATAAAATCTGTTAAGTAGATTTCTGGTGAAGACCCTTATGAAGAGAACATCGAGGGAACAGTTTTACCCTGCCCGGGATAGGGTTACCGAAGCCCTGCCCTGGAGCCAGGCCCGGGGAGGGTGCCCGAGGGCGAGCGTCTGGTGGCCGGGCCTTAGTCCATGGGGCCCGGCCGGGCACAGCCCGAAGAGGAGACATGGGTCCATCCTCCCGCAGGCCCACCACCCGCAGGAGGCACCATAGGGGTCGGGTGCATTGTGTGCCGGGTGGCGGCCAGGAGCGGAGGCCCTGGCGGACTGATCCCCGGCTGCCAAGACTGGCAATAGGGACATGGAATGTCACCTCTCTGGTGGGGAAGGAGCCTGAGTAAGTGCGTGAGGTTGAGAGGTAACGGCTAGATATAGTCGGCCTCACCTCTACGCATGGCTTGAGCTCTGGAACCAGTTTCCTGGAGAGGGGCTGGACTCTGTCTCAGTCTGGAGTTGCCCCTGGTGAGAGGCGGCGGGCTGGGGTGGGTATTCTAATATCCCCTAGACTTGCTGCCGGTACGTTGGGGTTTTTTCCGATGGATGAGAGGGTTTGTTCCCTGCGCCTTAGGGTCGGGGAACGGGTCCTGACTGTCATCTGCACTTATGCGCCGAGTCTAGCAGAGGCTCCCGTCCGCGAGATCTTCAACGCACACCTCTGGCAGAGCTTCAACAGCATTCCAAGGGAGACTGGGGACATTGAGTCCGAATGGACCATGTTCAGCGTCTCCATTGCCGAAGCTGCTGCATTGAGCTGCGGTCGCAAGGTGGTTGGTGCCTGCCGTGGTGGTAATCCCCGAACCAAATGGTGGACACCAGAGGTGAAGGGAGCCACCAGGCTGAAGAAGGAGTCCTATCGGGCTTGGTTAGCCTGTGGGACTCTGGAGGCAGCCGACAGGTATCGACAGGCCAAGCGGAATGCGGCTCGGGCAGTGGCTGAAGCAAAAACTCGGGTGTGGGATGAGTTCGGGGAGGCCATGGAAAAAGACTTTCAGACTGCCTCGAAGAGATTCTGGCAAACCGTCAGGCGTCTCAAGAGGGGAAAGCGGTGCTCTACCTGCACTGTGTATAGTGCTGGCGGAGCACTGTTGACGTCGACTGAGAAAATTGTCAGGCGGTGGAAGGAATACTTCGAGGACCTCCTTAATCCCACTGACACGTCTTCCGAGGAGGAAGCAGAGTCTGGGGATAAGGGGAGTGACCCGACAATTTCCGGGGACGAGGTCACTGAGGCAGTTAAACAACTCCTTGGTGGCAGGGCCCCTGGTGTTGATGAGGTCCGCCCCAAGTTCCTGAAGGCTCTGGACGTTGTAGGGCTGTCCTGGTTGACACACCTCTACAATGTTGCGTGGAGATCAGGGGCAGTACCTGTGGACTGGCAGACCGGGTTGGTGGTCCCCATCTTTAAGAAGGGAGACCAGAGGGTGTGTTCCAACCACAGGGGGATCACACTCCTCAACCTCCCTGGGAAAGTCTATGCCGGGGTGCTGGAAAGGAGAGTTTGTCCGCTAGTCGAACCTCGGATACAGCAGGAACAATGCGGTTTTCGTCCTGGTCGCGGAACACTGGACCAGCTCTTTATCCTCTCCAGGATACTTGAGGGTGCATGGGAGTTTGCCCAACCAGTCTACATGTGTTTTGTGGACTTGGAGAAGGCATTCGACCGTGTCCCTCGGGGTGTCCTGCGGGAGGTGTTGCGGGAGTATAGGGTGTCTGGCCCATTGCTATGGGCCATTCGATTCCTATACAACCGTTGCAAGAGCTTGGTTCGCATTGCCGGCAATAAGTCGGACTCGTTCCCGGTGGGTGATGGGCTCCGCCAGGGCTGCCCTTTGTCACCGGTTCTGTTCATAATTTTTATGGACAGGATTTCTAGGCGCAGCCAAGTGGCGGAGGGCTTTCACTTTGGTGGCCTCAGAATCTCATCTCTGATTTTTGTGGATGATGTGGTTCTGTTGGCTTCATCGGGTGGGGGCCTCCAGCTCGCACTGGAACGGTTCGCAGCTGAGTGTGAAGCAGCGGGAATGAGGATCAACACCTCCAAATCTGAGGCCATGGTTCTCAGCTGGAAAAGCGTGGAGTGCCCACTCCAGGTCGGGGATGAGTTCCTGCCCCAAGTGGAGGAGTTCAAGTATCTCGGGGTCTTGTTCGCGAGTGATGGGAGAAGGGAGCCGGAGATCGACAGACGGATTGGGGCTGCAGCTGCAGTAATGCAGACGTTGCACCGGTCCGTCGTGGTGAAGAGGGAGCTGAGTGTAAAAGCGAAGCTCTCATTTTACAGGTCGATCTACGTCCCTACCCTCACCCATGGCCACGAGCTGTGGGTAGTGACCGAAAGAACGAGATCGCGGATACGGAAGCGGCAGAAATGTGCTTCCTCCGAAGGGTGGCTGGCCTCTCCCTTAGAGATAGCGTGAGAAGTTCGGCCATCCGGGAGGGGCTCGGAGTAGAGCCGCTGCTGCTCCACATCGAAAGGAGCCAGCTGAGGTGGTTCGGGCATCTGACAAGGATGCCTCCTGGGTGCCTCCTGGGTGAGGTTTTCCGGGCATGTCCCACCGGGAGGAGGCCCCGGGGCAGACCCAGGACACGCTGGAGAGATTATATCTCTCAGCTGGCCTGGGAACGCCTTGGTGTTCCCCCGGATAAGTTGGAGGAGGTGGCTGGGGAGAGGGAGGTCTGGGCCTCTCTGCTTAGGCTGCTGCATATCGCACAGCCCTACCTTAGTGTATGAAGAAGACTCTCCATTTACATGAACAAATTGGAGTCTATTAGATATGATAAAAACCACTGCAGTGCAGTACCTGTAATACCTACAGCATGCTCTAATCGCGCTAATAGGATATTATGGTCAACAGTATCGAATGCTGCACTGAGGTCTAGCAGGACAAGCACAGAGATGAGTAAGAAGATCAGTTGTAACATGCCTCAAAATTTGTGGGCTAAGTAACACTAAACTCAGTTTATGTATTAGGATATACAGGGACACAGGATACATTCTTGATATCAGCTGAGGCAAAAACAATTAACTTATTTGTATTAATTGCTTGCTCAGAAACGCAACAGTATCAGCATCATTATTTTTAACATTTGCCAGCACTCAAAGAGCACACAAGATGAAGTACATCTTACTCACAGTGGAGATGAGTTTAATCGTAATGTCTACATGTATTTATATGTATAAGATTCTACTGCATGTCAAATCGCAAACAGATTATTATTTTATAAATTTTGCAAGGCTGTGTTAATTTTTGAGCAGCTGTAAATGTAGCTAGCTATTTTATTATATCTAATAAAATATACTATTTTATTATATCATGCTATTTTATTAGATATAGAAAAGCTGGAGCTTAATAGGCCACAGCTCAAAGGAACAGTATTGACGTGTATGCAGTAGCGTTTTTTGATATGGGCGACATATTAAAAACCAGCCAGAGCGGCATTGTGGTGGGGGCGGCATCACGGGTATTGGCAAAAAAAGTTGCTCATACTCATGCTGCCCCGACATCATGCCAGCGCATTTTGGGGATGGCATAGGCACCGATCTGTGTTCTTATGCCATTTGCTGGGAGTAAGGGCGCCCTCCGTTTGCCTGCTGCTTGCGGCACAGGAAGGAGACGGCGGGGCGGAGGGGGATTCTCTGGCTGGCTGGAGCACCATCTAATAACCAACTTCCAAAATAAAAACAAACCAACAAACACCAGACATTATGATACAGACTTATAATTTGCACCAATGTTTTTTTTTAAATTCTATACGTGAAAAGTGAGCGTGGGAGCCGTCGGTGTGCCTGCTCGCTGCTGAAGTTAAAGTAAACTTTATTGTCATCTCCGCTATATACAGTACAGTGTATAGAGAGACGAGACGATGAGGATCCAGTTACAGCAGTGCAAGTAAACAAACAATAAATATAAGAAGAGTAAGAAAATAAATATACACTTTAGGACTCGGGGTAAAGGGATCAATAACAATTTAAAGTTTATAATTTACAGTTTGATGATTTAAAGTCTCACACACAACCTGTCGAAAGGAGGGGGGGGGGGGTGGTTCCAAATAGAGCACATTTCATTCATAATGTTGTAAATCCAAGGACATTATGTATTCATGATTGAAATCCTGGATTGTGCAAAATCCCAGAAATAAACCCTAGACAACACAAATCTGTGAACTAAGGTGTTGGTCTATTAGGTTATGTTGTGGTGATCCTCGGGTTGGGGGATGGGTGTTCATACTGGAGTGCAAAATTAAAACTAATGGAAGAAGAACGAGAAAAGTTCAAAGCCATCAGGTGCTCAGATTAGAAAAAAGAGAAAAGAAGAGGAGGAGAAACGAGCAAAAGATACAGATAAGCAGATGTGTGAGTGGATAATGGCAGGTTATGTATCCTGAAACAAACACAATCAGAATGCTTGATTAATCCTTAAGGAAATTATGTGGGTTACAGTTTCTCCAAGAATGGTAAAAATAGTAGCAATAACAAACTAAACTCCAAACCAGGGGTCGGCAACCTTTCTGATGATGAGTGCCATCTAAAATTTCCTCAGAAGTCAATGTGTCATATAATTGCATTAGCAATAAATTTAATAACGCTCTATATGAACAGTTACACACTATATAGAACAACTTTATAGAATTATATTTGTTTGCAGATGTAGGCAGCTATCAGCGAATAGTTATCAGCTGTTTGGAAACAACAAAGACTTTTTATCCATAACAGCAAATGAACTGAACAACAGAAAATACAAATGCTATTTATGGTCTCCTCACAACAATGATAAGAAAAATAAACTGGGCCAATATGACATGTTTGTTGATACAGAGACACACATGTTAATGTGATCTCTGGTCTCCCACTCAGAGACACAGGTCTCCCAGTGTCCAGCATTCAGAGGCTACCTGAGGACTCACACAGACATGTAGAGCCAAATACTGTCAATAAGGCCTCTGCAATGTTCTGAAGACAGTTAAACCTGTCAGGTAGTGATGTCCAGCAGGTGAACATGCAGCTCCATGAACACGCACAGCTGTGGATTCCAGCTGTGTTCGTAGTTCTGCAAACTTTGACCCCACAGAGTCGAGCTTTTCAGTTCAATCAGCTGCATTTCGATGTCCTCTTTGTCCAGCCAGTTAATGCGAGACAAATCCATCTGACAAACCTTTCTGGTTTGATCAGAAAAGAAAACATTGGTCCAAACACCTGAAAGTCCCAAAAACACATTGTGAATTCTGTCTCGAGTCTACAGATGTATCCGTGGTGCTGATGCTGCGCTGAGCGGACAGCTCCTGAAGTATTTGAAGTGTCGAAATGTGGAAATTTCAACATCGCTTGAAAAGACTGCCAGTTAGCAACGTCAAAAACATTCCAGAGTAGAAAAGAGCGTGTGTAAAAAGGGTGTAACTATTGCAGTTTTTACAGTGTATTACACGGAGGAGTTGTACAGTGAGATGGCCACAGGAAGGAATGATTTCCTGTGTCGTTCAGTTGTGCTTTTTGGTAATCTCAGTTTAGCCAGTATGTCATGGAGTGGGTGTGAGGTATTATCCATGATTGTCCTTATCTTGGACAACATCTGCTTCTCAGACACCACCCTAACGGAGTCCAGCTCCATCCCCAACACATTACTGGCCACGTGGATCAGTTTATTTAGTCTGTTGGCATGTGTGACCCTCAACCTGCTGCCCCAGCATGCAATAGCAGAGAGGATAGCACTGACCACAACAGAGACACAACAACATAACATTAGTTAGTAGGGATAGTGAAAATTTCTGTTTATGTTTGTTAGTCACTTGGCTATGATAGTAAACAGTAGACACTGATGTAGCTTACTGAATCTTTTGGACTGTGTTCAGCACAATATTAATTAGTCATTGTCAATTGTTGATTTGGCCTGTTCTCATTGTATAACGAATTATAATGGTTGTTTGTTAGCTGTTTGCATTCCATGTGTACTCGCTGTCTCTCTCTCTCTCTCTATATATATATATATAGAGAGAGAGAGAGAGATATAGATATTAATATATTATATAGATATAGATATATTAAGAAAGCCCAATATTAAGAAAGCCCAGCAGAGGATGTACTTCCTGAGGCAGCTGAAGAAATTCAACCTGCCAACACGGACGATGATGCAATTCTACACTGCAATCATCGAGTCCATCCTCACCTCCTCCATCACCGTGTGGTACGCTGGAGCCACTATCAGGGACAAACAGAGACTGCAGCGTGTTTTGCGCTCTGCTGAGAAGGTGATTGGCTGTAGACTCCCATCTCTGCAGGACCTGTACACCTCCAGGACACTGCGGCGTGCAGCTCGGATCTCAGCTGACCCTTCTCACCCTGGACACAGTCTGTTTGACCTGCTCCCCTCAGGCAGGAGGCTCCGGTCCATTCGCACCAGAACCTCTCGCCATAAGAACAGTTTCTTCCCCTCTGCTGTTGGACACATGAACAATAACCTTATGACTGTTCCCACCACTAACACATGACCCTACGCTGTGTTCACTGCATCATTCCATGTTTGGCACTGATCACCACCTGCACTCATGTATATATCATGTATCTATCTATCTATCTATCTATCTATCTATCTATCTATCTATCTATCTATCTATCTATCTATCTATCTATCTATCTATCTATCTATCTATCTATCTATCTACTTAGCACTTTTAATTCTTATTCTCATTTTTATTTTCATGTCCATTTAAGCTTAATTTATAACAGTATTTCTAAAAGTATGTTTGCACTGAAGCACCGCAGCAATTTCCTAATGTTGTAAACCCGCTCAACATTTGGCAATAAAACCCTTTCTGATTCTGATTCTGATTCTGATATATATAGTGGCTTGCAAAAGTATTCGGCCCCCTTGTTTGCCCAGGGCATCATAAAGGCTAGGACCGCCATTGCGTGTATGGATATTAGAAACAACACTAGATGGTCAAAGTGCCAGCTACTGGTTGAGAGAGAAGTATATCAAGACATTAGGAATAGCCTGAGCTGCTCTTAATGTCTCACACTGCTGAAATGCTTGGCACTGCACAAAGTTAATTTTGCATGCATAACTTTCATCGCATAACATTTCTTTCATAGAATAAAATACTATGTTGCATCAGAAAAATTGCACTTAGTAATATTGCACTTAAGGGAGACTAGACAAAGGCTACCATGGTATATTGGATATGTGTGTGTCTGTTTGCACGTGTGTCTGCAGAGACCATGTTGTAGACTGACAGCAGTATGAAGGAAAGACCTGCGAAATCTCTCCGTCCCACACCGTGGGTGCCGCAGCCACTGAAGGAGCTGCTCAGTGCTGTCACAGTCTGCTGCATGGGGTGGGAGATGTTGTCCAACAGGGATGACAGCATAGCCACCATTCTCCTGTCACTCACCACCTCCACTGGGTCCAGAGGGCAGAACAGAGCTGGCCCTGTGGATCAGCCTGTTCAGTCTCTTCCTGTCCCCAGCAGAGATGCTGCCGCCTCAGCAGACCACACCGTAAAAGATGGCTGAGGCCACCACAGAGTCATAGAAGGTCTTCAGGAGTGGGCCCTTCACGCCAAAAGACCTGAGTCTCTGCAGCAGGTACAGCCTGCTCTGCCCTGTCCAGTAGAGGGCGTCTGAGTTATGAGTCCAGTCCAGTTTATTGTTCAGATGAACACCAAGGCACCTGTAGCTGTCCACAGTCTCAATGTCCATACCTTGGATGTTCAGTGGTTGCAGTGGAGGATGTTTGTGCCTGTGGAAGTCTACCATCAACTCCTTGGTTGTTCAAGTGTTGATTCTTAGGTAGTTCAGCTGGCACCAGTCCACAAAGTCTTGGGTCAGTCCTCTGTACTCCTTGTCGTCCCCTATCAGTGATGAGGCCGACTATTGCAGAGTAATCAGAGAACTTGTGCAGGAAGCACTGGGTGGAGTTGTGGGAGATGTCTGCAGTGTAGATGGTGAAGAGGAACGGAGCCAGAACCGTTCCCTGTGGGGCCCCCGTACTGCAGACAACACTGTCTGACACACAGCCCTGAGGTCTCACATACTGTGGTCGGTAGGTGAAGTAGTCCAGTATCCATGTTGTGAGGTGATGGTCCACTCCTGAGTTCTCCAGCTCAGGAGTTCAGAATATACCAAAGTGATCCACTGTCCCCACCACTGTGGATGCATATGCATCAACCCCTTCAGCCAACCCATTGCAAGGAGATGATGTGGCTACAGATTGAGGAGCCAAGCAGTACTTAGGAGTACTGAAGAGTTTCAGTCAGGTTTCAGAGCTCATCACCAGTGTTGGTCAAGTTACTTGAAAAAAGTAATCGGTAACTAATTACTGATTACTTCCCCAAAAAGTAATCCCGTTACTTTACTGATTACTTATTTTCAAAAGTAATTAGTTACTTAGTTACTTTTTAAAAACACGATTTACAACCTGAAGAGGTGATAAAGCGATAGATCTTTCAGCCCAATTCTACTTTTTCTACATAATCCATCATACAAAATGTAATCAAATGGAAAAGTCTCTTTTTAAAACTTGTTTTAGCAGTTTTAATCTTTTAACTTTATGCATCAAGCAAATATTTAATTATATGCAACATTCTCTGACTTGAATAAATTAGTTTAACATTTCAAACCTATTTTTTTTTTTTTTTTTTTTTTTTTGCCTGTCCCGTTTGGCTCTTTTGCCATCAGAATTGTTGCCGTAATGGTCCACTTGATTCACCTTTTATTGTTCATTTTATTTTTACTTACTGAATACGGGACAGACTTGACTGGGGGAAAGACGGGGAGAAAGAAAGAGGGAAAGAGAAACAGCTGAGAAGAGGGACGGGGGAGAAGGGCAAAAAACAAAAACCAACAGAATGAGCAGGAAAAAAAAAGAAGGAAAAAAAATGCATATATCGATCACGTGGATCACCTGCTGAGAAAGAAAAAAGAAAACAAGCAGAAGAGAACAAGAGTAATAGAATAAACAACATCACAATGATATATGGGAATATGACAGTAAATACTAAATATTAAACATTATTGTGCAGCACATAAGATCAACAGAACACAGTGTGCTTTGAGGTAGGAGCCAAAAAGGGTGTAGTTTGTGTGTGTGAGCACCCGTGTGTACACCTGTGAGCATGGACGCGCTTGTTTTTTTTTTTTTTAAAGGTTCCTTCATGTAATGATCTGCTAGAGGGTGTGGGGGGGGCCACAGCCCCATCCTCCAGGTCATGAAGCAGGTATGGAGGAGATCAAAACTCCAGACATCCAGAGGCCCCCAGAACACAAGAGACCATGGAAGACCAACAGAGGGGCAGCCGCGCCACTGTCCCAGAAAGAGCTGAGGAGAGTCCCAGATGAGGGCTCACTCAGCAGCCGCGGAGCAGAAGCCAGGGGGGGTTGCAGTGACGCGCCCGTGAGCTCCGCCGGCAGCCAGCCGTGCCTGAGTGACCGAGCCCCAGGCCGAGAGGCCGGGGGCACCCCACCTCCGAAGTTAAAACCTATTTTCTGCACATTCCAGCACATAAAATAAAATATTTTTTGTGTTTACACTCAGTCTTTCAAATAGATACAAGTAAGACACAGCAGAACATAAATAAAGTCAAAGACTCAGCGGTCCTGTTGCTCTATTTTCACCTGTAAAGCAGGAGTGGGGTAGGCGGAAGGTTACCCTGGTGCAGGTGTGCCGCGGTCAGTTGAAGAATTCGTGAGTTTCTCTGTGAGTTTCCCGTCACGTCGTAGCGCACTCTTTGCTTGCTTGGAAGTTTAGGGGTTTTTTTCGCTGTAAAAAGAAGTTTTCTTCCCAAGCACAACGGACACTAATGTTTTTTTCACTTTTTATGGAATCAAACTCAAAGTAAGGTCAGTACTTCCACGCTTTAAACGCTGCACGCTCATACTCTCTCCCACAATCGATATGTGATCCATTGTTGATCTGCACACAGCTGTTGTCACCAACAGCGCACTCGCTTACATGAGACATTCTCGCAAAACAATCACAATTTTAGTAACGCTGTAACGCAGCGTTCCTACGGGAAAGTAACGGTAATCTAATTACCGTTTTTGCAATAGTAATCCCTTACTTTACTCGTTACTTGAAGAAAGTGATCAGATTATCGCCCATCTCTGGACATGATCATATTAATATATAACAAACTATGCTGTAAACAATTAATGTTGTTCCGAAAAGCATGAGGGGGTCAATTCTGTAGCAAGTTGTGTCTATGAAAGTGTCCAGTGCCAGTATATGTAGGAATTAGCAGCAGCTTCCAAGGCTTGATCAACCTCCATTGCTACAGAACAATTTAAATTGTTAACCTATTTTGTGTTTACTGAAAAAGGCTTTTTTGTATTATTCTGAAATGTACGTTCAGTTTTGAGTAACCTTACCTTTTTTTTGTTTTTTTTTTACCTCTGGCACTTCACCACTTACCTTTGTACGATTTCAAGCTGTTCATTGGACTTGAACAACTTGAATTGCAATAAATAACTGGAAAAATTGGGGTGTTGTAAAACTTTTGAGCAGTTGTTTACATGTGGTAAGAGTGAAAAACAAAACATGGTGTTCGGGAAAGTAGTCATTATTCCATTTCACAGATAGTTGCAAAATGAAAGCAGTCTCTCCCTGTGCTTTCCTCATCATTACATCTGTGTGCTGCCTTGTGGGAAGCAATGTCCATCAACAAAGCACATAACTGTGTAGTGGTTTTCTTTTTGATGCTAGTATTTTCTTGTCTGCTAATGAATGTAGTAAGCTGGCAGAATTTTTTGGCCTCAGGAGTGGTTAGGACAGTATAACTAAAGTGCAACTTTAATGTATTTTCACCACCCATTCAGGTTTTCTATTAATATGCCATGTTAGTGCTACCATTAAAAGACCTAGATGTAACAATATACTATTCACACATCATCAATAGCACTTTGAAAAATTAAGCTATAAGTTGTCTGCACTGACAACGGATTTCAAACGTGTGAAACCTACTTCATATGGCGCCGAATCCTGCAGAGTGTGACGCTGTCACTGCAGCACATCCATCTTTATTCCCACATCTGGGATCTTGTGGATACACATTCAAAAATACCAGCCCTATAAAAAAGTGCTGAGAGTTGCATCTCAATCTTCACTTCATAGTTAGCAACTCTTTCACTCCCACCCTCACCCCACCCCCCAAAAACCCCCACATGTTTAGAATTGCATAAAAATAGTTTGTTGCTGATGCTTGGGTTTTATATAGTCCCAGAGCCATGTTCATGTAAATGTCATGGCATAGTGTGACTACCCTATCTCCCTTAGTGATCAGTCTTCAGTCAGAGTTCAGTCATTCAAGCAGAGCTGCTACTCCTCAATATCGAAAGGAGAAAGTTGAAGTGATACGGGCACATTCAATTTAATAAGCTAGGGGAGGTGGCTGTGGAGAAGAGGGTCAGGGCCTCTCTGCTTAGCTTGCTGTTCCCACCCAGCCTCAGATAAGCTGAAGAAAATGGATGGATGGATTTATACTATTTTCCCTGTTCTACATTAGGTATACCACAGATGCAAGGTCTATTCAGTGTGGAAAAATATGTTCTAAGAATAGCCGCTGTGTACACTTCAGCATTTAGGATTTACAAGATGAGGTTTTCTGCTAAAGGCTGAAACACCAGCATCTTAACATTTACTGTTACATCTGCTTGCCTGGATCTAGATCTTTGAATCTGTCTACTCTAGTTAGTTTACTATTTGGCCTGATATGAAACAGTGGATTCTCAGTCAAAAAAAAAGTCCAATAAGTGCCAGAAAAGGAATAGTCAAACAGCTAAACCGAGACTGCATGCAGTCCTCCCAAAGACTAACAGTAAATTGGCCAAATATCGGCATACATCATCTGCTGATGGTTAAGAAGTTGTCGTAGACTGCCCACTGCTTCACTAAGTGAATGGGTTAAATGCAGAGAGCAATTTCCCCACGGGGCTCAATAAAGTACAATAAAGTACACACTTTCTTCTTCTTCTTCTTCTAGACAGAAAATGGAATGAGAGTGGTGTTCACCGCACACAACAAGACGTGCCAAAGAAAACACCCAAATAATCATAATTTAGCACAGATTACAAAATAAATGCTGGACTACACCACATATACTTAGAATTAAATACAAATAACTTAGCTTGTGTAAGTACTGGTTATGTAATAATAATAAATTGCATTTATATGGTGCTTTTTGGGGCCCTCAAAACACTTTACAATGCCCCTATTCATTCACTCTCACACACTGGTGGAGGCAGCTACAGTTGTAGCTACAGCTGCTCTGGGCAGACTGACAGAATCACGCCATCAGCCCCTCTGGCCAACACCAGCAGGCGGCAGGTGAAGTGTCTTGCCCAAGGACACAACGACCAAGACTGTCCAAGCCGGGGCTCGAACCGGCAACCTTCCGATTACAAGACAAACTGCCAACTCTTTGAGCCACAATCGCCCTTGGATTTTCTCATTTGGAATAGAATAGAATAGAATAGAATAGAATAGCCCATTATTGTGCTCTACACCGACTGTGCAGGAATAAAATGTAAATAGTAAGACAGCAGGGATAAATAACAAACATAAGAAATATATACAATCAACAGAAAGGCACATATTGGAGAATCACACTAATCATGTACAAGTGTCAAAAACTCACTAAAGCTTGTGTATCAAATATGATGTACTTGGCTTTACCAAGTTAATAATGTGGTCAGTGATAAGTGGGAGTGCTGCTCATCCTGGTCCAAGCAGTCCTTGCTTTCCCCCCAAAAAGGCCCTTTTGTCATCAGGAAATTGAGGATTTCATTAGTTCTGGAAAACCTGGTTTTAAATCACTTCAAAGTCACAATTAATGTCCTTTACTATGTTCTTGAAATTAGCCCAAAAATGCTTTGAGTTTGAACCCCAAATTTACGCAGTTATGACCACAGACATACAATTCATGATAAGTCTTTTGTCTTATTACTATTTTATGCATTGTAAATGAATTGTAAATGAAGTCACCATAAAAGTGATTTTTGTCTTTTATTTTGTTTGCATGAATATACACATAATGTCTAAAAATGTGTTTAATTTTTCTACAGTAATGGCTCAGGGACATCAGAAGATCTCTTCTGGAAGCTTGATGCTTTGCAGACATTCATCAGAGATCTCCACTGGCCAGAAGAAGAGTTTGGAAAACACCTTGAGACCCGACTGAAGCTGATGTCTAGTGACATGATAGAATCCTGTGTCAAACGGTAAGATGAGGTGTGACTGCTAGAAAACAGTTGTAGTGTATATATTGTAGTAGTGATATTTGAATTGAAAATGGGTTTGAAACATGACTATGGGCAGAAATCTGTGCCATCAGAAACTGAATTTGAATAAGTTAAATTTGAATTTGAATTGCTCAGATTGAATCTGAATTGTATTTTGAATAAATGCTTTTAAAAACTGAATTTGAATTAGCCTAATTTGAAATTCAATTTATTACATTATTACATTATTGAAAATGATCATCACTAAATTGAAATTGAATTTTATATTTTGAAAATGAATTGCTTTGCTTTGAAACTGTATTTTATCCTTTAAAAATTTTAGCTCTCGAATAATTTCAGATTCACTTCTCACCATTCAGTTTCAGTTCCAAAATTCAGTTTTTTGGAACTAACATCCGGTTCCAGTTCAAGAGTAATCGAGTGCAGATTAATAGAACTACGTTTTACTAGCGGACCGAAAGTGTTACCGACGGGAATCTACAGCATCTTGAGCTAGATTAAGACTTCAGAAGTCATTCGTCATGTCGAATGACCAGCGGATAAACTCTCAGGTTGGTAATAAATGTATTACATGTATAAGAACAAGCGTCATGTTAACAAATGATAGCCATACAGTAACTTTTATGCTTATTGTAGCTGCTAGCTAAAAACGCTAATTTAGTGTAGTTTGCCCTGAATTCAGCTTTGACAAACAAATATGATCGACTGTTTCTAGTAGAATTCCAAAGTTGTCATCTTGGACCCTCTCAGAGTACCCCCTCTGTATGCTTGCAGAGACCCCTACAGTAGGGAAACATGCAAAACGGTGTCCAAACCTTTGTGTTTTAGATTTATTTATGTCTTACACAGCATCCCAACTCTTTAGCTAACTTAATAACTTTAGCTAAAGTGAATAGTTAGTGTAATTCATTAGTGCAGCATTACTGGATCATCTCTGTTTGAAGTGGTATAATATGATATACAACTATCACTGTGTATAACTACCATAATAATTCTTAGGGTACTGAGCGCATGCTTAATTCGTTTTTTATGAATGAAAGGTGAATCTGAAATTATTCGAGAGCTACAATTTTTAAAGCATAAAATACAGTTTCAAAGCAAAGCAAATGAATTCATTTTCAAAATATAAAATTCAATTTCAATTTAGTGATGATCATTTTCAGACCAATAAATTGAATTTCAAATTAGGCTAATTCATATCCAGTTTGTAAAAGCATTTATTCAAGTTACAATTCAGATTCAATTCGATTCAAATTCAGTTTCTGATGGCACAGATTTCTGCCCATACATGACTGGTAACATGTTTGAAGAATTACTATTACAGTTTTAGGGAACTATACTTTGTGTCAGGGGAGAGGAAGAGAGGGAAAAATATAAAAGAAATGAGTGAGAAAAGTTTTTCTTTTTTTAATAACTGAACAAATGTACTAAAAGGTAGTCAGAAAAAGTAAAAATACTTCTGTAACTGGGCTATTTTCATGTTCATATGATTAGATTTCCGATATAATTGTTACTTTGGGTCATTATTGGGTCACACTTCTAAATGGCTATAGCCTGGAAAATTCCTTCACTAGGACAAGGACAGCCTTTGAGGCCAAGCTTCAGAGGAGCAGCCGGACCACAGACTTCCGAGTGCCTCAATCCATCTGCACCATGTTTAATGTCATGGTGGACGCCAAGGTCCAGTCAGCCAAGCTGTGTGCCATGGACCTGGGGCAGGAGGTAGGAAATACTAAATATCTCCCGTAAACGCACTTGCTTTCAGAGTGGATTTCCCTCCAGTTTAAAATGATTCATATTGGACATCACACAATTTAAATCTTGGATACACTTGAGGTCAAAAGTTTGAATGTCATGGTAATTTGG
Organism: Astatotilapia calliptera; assembly: GCF_964374335.1. Taxonomy (NCBI): domain Eukaryota; kingdom Metazoa; phylum Chordata; class Actinopteri; order Cichliformes; family Cichlidae; genus Astatotilapia; species Astatotilapia calliptera. The sequence continues at coordinate 37,757,209 of NC_137426.1, forward strand.
AGCTTAAATCTTTTAATAGATAGAGCTAAATGTTCTACAGTGTATTTTAACTTGACTTGAAGGTCCAGGACTATTCACTTCTTATTAGTGATCATGACTAACTGACAACTGGTAGTTTTTCTTTGCCACCATAAGGATTTATATTACTTGGCACAATCGTAAAGTCCAAAGACGTCAGTCTTGTAGATTTACAGGTCTCTTGAAGTTGCTTCTAAAAGACTGAAGACCACTAATTCAAACAATTGTATGTAAGTACTAGTTCTTTGGATGTATCACCACTTTGCTAAAGTTTCAAAGAAAACCCAAACTTTCACTCTGAGATGAGAGAAAATCGTTAGGTTGTTCAGAAACAACCTAACACAGAATTTGAACGACCTTACACTAGTCACCCAACAATGTGATGCTGGATGTCTGCATTTTGAAACTACAATATTGAGATGATAGACTCCAGAATCCTGCAAAATCTTAATTCACCTCAGTGTTTTCATTGGTGGTTTTTGTTTGTTTGTTTGTTTTGTTTGCAGGTCATATAAACAAGACCAGGCTGTACAAAATATACCTTGATAGGTTGGAGCTAGATTTACTCATGTGCAGCGGCTGAAAGCCTTCTTTTGACATTCAAAAGATGCTGGATTTACTGAAAGTTTTGGACAGGAGTATTTTTTTTAACTCACTTTCATGAGAAGAATATCACACAGGTTTTAGAGATGACATGCTATGAAAAATTTATTTTCACTCCTGAATAGGCAGTCAGTCCAGTCTTAAAAATATCTGCAGCTCATGCTATATATAATAACTATGCCACGGCAAATTAATAATTAAATACTATTTAGTGTAAAAACTTCCAGTGTTTCTTTTCAGTGGCTGGTGTCAAACAGAGGTTACCAAGTGTAATCTACTGAGGGTGAACAGTCTAACATTTTTTTCTTCCTCTTATTCTTCTGCAGAGGCAATATCACTCCCAAATCAACAATCTAATTGAGGAGACGGTGAAGGAGATGATTACTCTGCTAGTAGCTAAGGTACAAAAGTACACTACATGTTCCTAGCATGGTTTCAGTTCTTGTTGAAAAGACAAACAAATGACAGCAATAAAACCTAAACCAGGCATTCAAAACAACTACAGAGAGACATAATATAACAAAAAGGCTCATTTTAAACTATTACAATTTCATTTAAATGTATGAATGCATGGTTAGCCATCCGGGTAAAGAAATCATCACTCATCTGGACATAGGATTTTCAATGGAAGAGATGTTTCATCACTCATCCAAGTTAGCTCTTTAGTCTGAGGCTAAAGAAGTCACCAAAAGACACGAAAAATTCAAAAGCACCATAAAGACTTAATGAGATGAGATGATAACGACAAGAATCCAATTTTATATACGACTCACAATTTGTGATAGCTTATGTTCCCAAATGTAAAGTCATTTCTCTGAGGCTTCTTTTTCCTCTCTTCTTTCCTAGTTTGTCGTCATTCTAGAGAGTGTGTTAACCAAGCTTTCCAGATATGATGAGGGAACACTTTTCTCTTCTTTCCTGTCTTTCACAGTAAGTAGTACATGTGTGTGTGTGTGTGTGTGTGTGTGTGTGTGTGTGTGTGTGTGTGTGTGTGTGTGTGTGTGTGTGTGTGTGTATATATATATATATATATATATATATATGGCCTTCTAGTAGTTTCCTGTTTGATATATTTCCACTGCACTACATCAATTACATCATATTACATTATAATGGTGTGCTCAACTTAAAACCTCAAAGAGTTTCCTTTTCAGAAGAAAACAAACTATACAGTGTTGTGAAAAAAAAGTTTGTCCCTTCCTGATTTTGTATTCTTTTGCATATTTGTCGCACTTAAATACTTCAGGTCATCAAATAAAAAAATAACTACTAGACAATGATAATACAAGTAAACTCGAAATGCAGTTTCTAAATGAAAGTGTATATGACTAGGGAGAAAAAAACCTAAACCTACCCCCACCAAATATTTTAACGAAATCATTTAACCTTTAAAGAGTTAAAAGAATTCCAGCAGTTCCTGAAACTGGCTCTGTGCTTTTAAGTGATATTAGAGTAACCTGAGGTATGATGTCACAGCAGCCCTGTGAAAATGAAAGTTGTTTCAGAGAAGAGAGAGTGAACGAATGTGGTGGGGCTGTACAGACAACAGGCATTTTTTCGGATATTTGGAGTTTTATTTTTATTTATTTTTATTTTGCTGTTTGCTTTGTTGTTTTCTGTATTTGCTTAGATTCTGATGTGTCGACCTGCCTGGGATTACCATAATCACCCTAATATCACTGAAAAAGCACAGAGTTGATGCTTTCAGGCACTGTTGGAATTTTTAGATTGCGGCAATGCTCAAGAGCTAGATAATTGGACCTAAAACTTTGGATTAAATAGCAAAGGTCTGACAAAGTGGAGTACACCAAGAGATCCTCAAGAGCCAGACATCATGCCACAATCCAAGGAAATTCAGGAACAAATGAAAAACAAAGTAATTGAGATCTCTCAGCATTAAAAAGTTTTAAAGCCATTTCTAGAGCTGCGGGACAGCAGCTAACCACAGAGAGACCCTTTATTTATAAATGAAGAAAACATGGAACAGTGGTGAACTTTCCCAGGAGCGGCCGGTCGACCAAAATGAACCGGAAGCAAAGTGATGACTCATTCAAGAGGTCACAAAGGACCCCATAACAACATCCAAAGAACTGCAGGCTTCACTTGCCTCAGTTAAGGTCAGTGTTCATGACTCCACCATAATAAAGAAGCTGGGCAAAAATGGTTCCAAAGTGAAAGCCAAAAGCAATACAAAGACTCGTATCATTTTTCCAGAAAACATGTTGATGCGTCCCCATTACACCTGGTGTAAAAGTAAGACAGCATTTGAGACAAGGAACAGCATACCAACAGTAAAATATGGTTGTCTTACTATGATGGACTGGTTCTGTTTTGCTGCCTCAGGACCTGGAAGACTTACTATGGTAAATGGAACTGTGAATTCTGCTGTCTACCCAAACATCCTGAAGGAGAATGTGACATCAACCTAAAGTGCACTTGTGTTCTGCAGCAGGACAATGATCCAAAACACACCAGCAAGTCCACCTCTGAAACGCTTAAGAAAAACAAAATGAAGACTTTGGAGTGGCCTAGTCAAAGTCCTGAACTCAGTCCTGAATCTGATTGAACTGGTGTTGAACTGTGATGTTTTTTGGGGGTTTTTTGCCTGTCCCGTTTGGATCTTTAGCCATCAGAATTGTTGTCTCAAGGCCAAGAAAAATGCCAAGCAGATTTACTTTACCAATTGGATCATCATGGCTTTACCATATTGGTCCATTTGATTGACCTTTATTATGATTATGTATTTATTTTATTTGGTTTTCGGTTGTTACAGACGGGACAGACATGACTGGGGGATAGGACAGGGAGAAAGAATTTTAAAAAAAGGGAGGGAGAGAAAGAAAAATAGAGGGGAGAAGAGACGGTGAGAAAGGGAGAAAGAAAAAAAAAGGAAAAACAAACACAACACCTGGATCACCTGTATGGAGATAAGAAAAAACAGAAGAGAAAACAAACAAGAAAGAGCAACATAATAAAAACAACACCATCACAATAAACTAGCTAACAGTAGATAACAGTAGATACTAAATATTACATGTTGTTGTGCAGCACGCAAGATCGACAGCGCACAATGTGCTTTGAGGCAGCAGCCAAGAAAGGTGTAGTTTGTGTCCGTGAACACCCGTGTGTACACCTGTGTGCATACCTGTGTGGATCAGCACGCTTGTATTCAAAAGGTTTCTCCATGTAACGATCTGCTAGGGAGTGTGGGGAGTCATAGCCCCGTCCCCCAGGGCATGAAGAAGGTATGGAGGTGATCCAGGCCCAGACATCCAGAGGCCCCAGAATAGGACCCAAGGAGGACCACCAGGGGGGCAACCATGCCACCCTCCTGCGAAGAGCTGAGGAGAGCCCCAAATAAGAGGTCACCCAGCAGCCACGGAGCAGAGGCCAGAGGGGGTTACAGTGACGTGCCCGCGGGCTCTGCCGGCAGCCAGCTGTGCCAGAGAGGACCGGGCCTCAGGCCCAGAGGCCAGAGGTCTGAGGGCATCCCACCCCCCGGAAGGGGTCCAGCCGGGCCACAGGTGCCAGGCCCCGCCAATCGGCCACATACATGAGCGCCCAGCCCCAGACACCAAGGACCACCAACACACCAACGTCTGAGGGCATCAGCCACCGGCAGGGAGTGTGGTGAGGGGAAATAGACCCTGTGGTGAGGGGAGATAGGCCTCCATACCTCGAAGAGCCTGAGATATTCCCAGAGAGGTGGAGTCTAAGACCCAAGTTGACATATAGACACAGACGAACAGGCGCACGCAGACACAAACGTGCATTCCCACCTCCAGACAGATATAAATAGACACTGCACACACATTCACACTCCCCAAACATACTCTATATCCCAGGTCCGGGTACCCCTGCCCCCAGAGGGGCAAACCGTACCCAGACCCAGGAGATGTAACCCATCTGTCTGGGGTGGAGCAAAGCAGACCGCCTCCGTATCTACAGTAGCGGGGAGGCCCCGCATCCCAGACCCCAATCCGATGGCCAGCACCTCCTCCCAGCCCCCCAGCCCTGACGGTTAACAGAACGAGGGCATGGTGCTTCCTGCCAGAGAGCAGCACGTCTCCTCCCGAAAACCCTCAGTGTCTATATGCATTTAAAAATGAGGGTAGGGCAGTAGACACCCCCACACTCTGGAACCCACCAGGGCAAGGGGGCCCAGGCTAATGCAGACCGGGGCCCACAGCAGCACCACCCGGCCCCACAGAGTCCGGGGCAGCCCAGAAAACTCTCCTGAGTTTTTCTGATAGCCGGTGGTAGCCGGTGTATCAGAAAAACTCAGGAGAGTTTTCTCCAAGCATGACATCCCGGTGCATTTCAGACCCAGCAACACGCTCAGACAAAAACTGGTTCACCCGAAAGACAAAACGCCAAAACACATGCCCAATGTGGTGTATGCTGTACAGTGCAGCGAGGAATGCCCAGATCTCTACATTGGAGAGACCAAACAGCCACTTCACAAGCGCATGGCACAACACAGAAGAGCCACCTCCACAGGACAAGACTCAGCTGTCCATCTGCATCTTAAGGATAAAGGACACTCTTTCGAGGATGCCAATGTTCACATTTTGGACAGAGAGGACAGATGGTTTGAAAGAGGAGTGAAAGAAGCCATCTATAATCCAGTTTTGAGTTCCCTCCCCAGATGCCTTAACGCCCACTCACATCCTGGGCCATCTGACCTCAGGAATTCGCATGATAAGGTGGGGCCAGGTTTCACAATGTGCTCACCCGAAACCCTGGCTGATTGGGACCCACAGCCAGTTTCACACCTTGGCTCAGGCAATTAGAGGATCATCAGGGGGTCCTTTTGTCCCTCTGTGGGGGGAAACTCCCACTAGGTTTAAATCTGGGACTCTCCACCATTTGACCTTAGAACTGAAGAAGTTTCTCGGATGAGAGGTGAAACGTCTTCAAGCAACTTAAAGAAGTCCAGACGCTTTTCTTTGAAAGCTTTGACCCCTCTACATTGTAGCCACAGCTGCCCTGGGGCGCACTGACAGAGGCGAGGCTGCCGGACACTGGCGCCACCGGGCCCTCTGACCACCACCAGTAGGCAAACACGGGGTTAGTATCTTGCCCAAGGATATTTGGCATGCAGCAAGGAGGCAGCCTGGGATCAAACCACCGACCTTCTGATTAGTGGCTGACCTGCTCTGCCACCTGAGCTACAGGTGTTTTGTTTTTCTATGAAAACATATATTCTCTAGTTCTATTTTGACTTCATTAGACATACTCATTGATTTACTTCTGTGAGTAGAAGAGCATGCATCAGCATTGAGCTCTGTGCCTCTGTCACCAAACAGCAATGGCAAAATTGCTCAGAGCTTCTAAAGAAAACATCAGAAACCAGTGGATGGTAGTTTTAACCTCCTAAAAACCATCTTTTACTGTAGTGTTGTATATGTTTCCTTTTTCTATTGCAAAGACAATTGACATGCGAGGTTCTACTGGCCTTTGCATTAGTAGCTGGCAGCTACCTAAACTAGCTATGATCTGAGATATTAAGTTATTATAAAAGCTGATGTAACCCAGTGAGTTTACATGACTCAGTAATGCACTACAACATGTTATTGTTAATTGGGATTTATCATTACTCTGTTAATCACTGAGTTGATCAAAAATGAATCAATAATAAAAGATAAATACTATAAATATAAGAATAAAACCCAAAGAGTATATTTAACACCCCTACTGGTTAGGAAGGAACAAGCCCCGCCTTCCCCTGCTCTGTACCGTCACGTGCTCAGACACAGAGAGAGACGGAGGTGCACGAGACCATCGCTGATTTTCACCGCCAAGCTTTTCGCTGGAAAATAACTATTAACTTGATAAATTGAGCAAATATCCATACCGGAGATCTGCATGGACCTTGGAGAAACGGACCTGATTTATTGTGAACATTTCGGACCTTGAAACCATCGCGATCTGCATGGGAGCGGATGAAGTGGACAAGATCCTCTCTGAGAGTTGAACATTAGAAGTGTGCTGGCTAGGTTTTTTTTTATGGGATCGTGAGACCTGGATCTCTTCCTGACGAGGAAGATGGCGAGCCTTTCCCTTTGAACTGAACCACAGCCATTCCGAGTTGGCCCAGAAGGGCAGGTTGCTCTTCTCTCACGAACAATTGCAACAGTGCGGTAGGACGAAATCGCACCAATCACAACCTATTGGATTTGACTTGACTGAACACTGACTATTAAGCCGGCAAGACTGACATATCTGAGCTCAGATAGGATTCTGATTGTTATTATTATTGCTGTCACTGTATTTTATTTTATGATTTCATTCCTGTTCATGAAATGCTGTTAAATTGTTGCTAAATAGTTTAATACAATTCATAGCAACTTTACCTGTGGCTCCAGTCATTCTTCTCCACGCAACTCACTTTATCCCTCCTACGAATCTAGCTACTGGCCCATTCTCTCCATCTTACTTTAATTTCCCCTACCCTATCCTGTACTTGGCTATAGAAAGTGGCGAGCCAGCCAGGAGGGTTTGCAGAGTTGTTAGTCCACCCAAAATTTAATAAAACATTTAAGAGTGCTTGGAGCTTCACAGTGACTTGTTTTTTTTTTCTACTGGTACTTTTACGTGTCCTAACAATGGAAGTTGTGAAAACAGAGAATGTTAAAGTTCAAAATGCTGTCTTGGTCAGTGGTTTAACTAACACAGACATTGATAAAGAAATAATTGAGTTCTTAGAAGCTTTCGGTCCTGTCAGTAGGCAGATTAAGCTACCAACTGGTGGTCAGATTATTGTGGAATTTCAACATGAGGCTACTGCTAAAGAACTAGAGAAAAGATATTTGCCTTATGACAGACCTTGCACTGTGAAACCTGAAGTTGTCTATCACGTTCGAGACCTAGCCAGTGCGTATAGCATTGAAATCAGCTCATCAGCTACTGTAACTTACCTGTCACAGCTTAAAGATGTGGCAGCACGAAGCAACCGATCGTTTAAAGACCTTTTGATGGATGAACTAGCTAAAATTGGCAAGTCATTGGGAGGGGATGTCCACACAGTTGAGCCTTCCACTGAACAAGAGCCAGTGCCCCACAGTGATGAGGCCCTACCTTCTCCCCCTTTAACACCCAATAGCAATCATGTGAGTGCCTTGAATACTCACCCACCGGCAGAGGCCGAGAAACAAACCCCTCAGATTCCCACCGACCTTTTAAGCACACCTGAAGTGCAGCGGGTTATTGTAGAGCACATTGTTAAAAGCAGTGAAGTCATTCCCCCACCAAACTCGCAATACCGCAATACAGACTGAAACCTTTTTCAGGGAGAGTTCCACATCCTCCTTTCGAAACTGACTATGACACTTGGCGCAGCAGCGTAGAGTTTTGCTTGACTGGTCCCTCGCTCACCGAAACTCAAGTTGTGCGAAAGATTGTTGAAAGTCTTTCACCCCCTGCAGCGGACCTGGTGAAAGCTCTTGGTCCAAAAGCAAACCCCAAAATTTACCTTGAACATCTTGATTCTGCCTATGCAACTGTAGAGGACGGTGACGAACTCTTTGCTCGCTTCTTAAACACCAATCAAAATGGAGGTGAAAAACCCTCACATTACCTGCAAAGATTGCACACAGTGTTAAACCTAGTCATAAAAAGAGACGGAATTGCTTCTAGTGACATCAATAAACAGCTCCTGAGACAGTTTTGTAGAGGGTGTTGGGACAGTTCATTGATTGCAAACCTTCAACTTGAACAAAAGAAAGACGACCCACCTCATTTTGCAGAGCTACTCCTCCACCTACGCACCGAGGAGGACAAACAGGCAAGTAAAGCAACCCGCATGACACAACATTTGGGGATCCAAAAGACTTGTGTTTATTCTAACGTGCAAACCACACGCTCTCAAGGTAGGAACGATTATGAGCATGAAATGGACAGCAATTCGTCTGACCTCCAGAAGCAAATTGCAGACCTCAGGTCTCAAATCGCACAGCTCAGAGCTGACAAAACAGAGAAAAGATCGCAGAAACTTCAAAAGGAAACAAAAAGGAACACAAGTACCAAAACTCAGAACAAGCCGGGACAGATACCACAAATTGCTGCAGTGTCAGCCAAACCCAAACCTGGATACTGTTTCAAGTGTGGAGAAGATGGTCATATCACTTCCAGCTGTAGTTGTCACGGTCTGCGGAGGCAGACCGTGCGGGAATGTGTATGGTGGACCCAGGTGCGAACACAAGCGAGGATGCAGGAGTGGATTTAAACAAAAGCGAGCCTTTTATTATGGCTGATGAAAGGAACAAAACAGAGTGAAGGCAGCATATGAGTAGTAGCTCAACAGAAACCTAAACTGGACAAACTAAGGAAAGGCTATGGCTGGAAATACGGAACACAGAGGGTGGGAACACAGACGACGCGACACAGACTGTATGAAACACAGAGACTAAATACACATGAGGGATGATCAGGGGAAGTGGATGCACACGGGGAACACAGGTGACACTGATAATCATAACAAGACACGGCAGGAGTGAACGTAACACTGATGGGAGATGGGCAAAGTAAAACAGGAAGTACACAGAGGTTCAAACAGGAGGAGAGAGAGCACGGGGAGAACGCAGACATAACGGGCTGGGGAAAACATAGAATAAAACACAAAGAGAGACGAGGGCTCATAAATACACAGAGGGGCACACAGGGGGTAAGAGTCACGAAGGGAAAACACATAAGGAACAACGTAACAGATCAACCCAGGAAGCATGGCCTAAATAAAGAACAAAATACAAAAATACATGAAAACTAAGAATACTGGGCCCACATGGCCCAGGACCATGACAGTAGTAATGATCCCAACCCAGCATTAGAAGCAGCTAAAAGGAATGCCCTCAGACAAAAGCAGCGAGAATGGGAAATATCCAGACCAGTTGATGAGTCCTTTAATTTAAACTAGAAGGAGCCCCTGTCGCAGGACAGATGGGTGCTAAACCTGAACCAAGTCCCACTAAGAAATGTCTGTGAAGGTTCTCAGTCATCCAGGTCATCGTAGTCAAAGGAGCTTGCAAAGAAAAGCGTCTGGACTTCTTTAAGTTACTTGAAGACATTTCACCTCTCATCCGAGAAGCTTCTTCAGTTTTAAAGTCAAATGGTGGAGAGTCCCAGATATAAACCTAGTGGGAGTTTCCCCCCACAGAGGCACAAAAGGACCCCCTGATGATCCTCTAATTGCCTGAGTCAAGGTGTGAAACTGGCTGTGGGTCCCAATCAGCCAGGGTTTCGGGTGAGCACATTGAGGTACTGGTCCGTGTGTGTGGGCTTCCGGTAAACTTCGATGTTGAGGTTGCCGTTCTCTTCAATGTGCACCGCGCAGTCCGGGAAAGGCAAACAGTTGTCCTTTGTGTCTTCCCTGGTGAACTTGATGTTTTTATCCAGTGCCTAAACTTCCCAAAAGACTTGTGGGTAGAAAATGCACAGCCAGAGTTGTTATCAACGGCGTTGAATGTAGTTGCTTGCTTGACTCAGGCTCTCAAGTAACCACTATTGCCAAATCCTTCTATCAAGAACACTTACCTGATCATCCTATAAAACCCATCAGTGATCTCCTAGAGGTCGAAGGTGCAAATGGTCAGACAGTCCCTTACTTGGGATACATTGAGACGAGTATCATGTTCCCCAAAGATCTCGATCAGTCAGAGTTTGAACTATCTACTCTTGCCTTAGTTGTCCCTGACATTCGCTTAAACTCAGACACACCTCTACTAATTGGCACAAATACACTTGACCCCTTATATGAGCATCTTTGTGAGAGCACCTTACCTGACTTTAAGGTACTCCCTTATGGATACCAACAAGTGCTAAATACAATAGCATCCAGAAAAAGACAAACTGACAGTGGCAAGATCGGCTTGGTAAAACTTCAAAGTAGAACCCAAGAAGTCCTTCCTGCAAATCAAAAGCTACTAGTGGAAGGTTTTATGCATGCTAGCCACGCTAAGCCTGAACAGTGTGCACTTATTGAACAGCCCACTACCGGCTCCCTACCTGGTGGTGTGTTTGTAGATTGTTGCCTTATATCTCTGCCAAAGCACGGACCTTATAAAGTTCCTGTGTTGCTGAGAAACGAGACTAACCATGACATTACATTGCCCACTACCTGTGTAATTGCTGAGTTAGTTGCCCCTGACTGTGTCATGCCATGTCCTGAGCCTGAGAAAGGTGACCAAAAGGTGTCTGCAACGTGTAACTCTCAGCAGCAGACTTCAACCTCAAGACCCCCTCTCAGTTTCGACTTTGGTGAATCACCACTATCTGAAGAGTGGAAAGAGAAGATAGCTGAAAAGCTAAACACCTTCTCTGATGTTTTCTCACACAATGATCTGGACTTTGGGCATGCCACACATGTAAAACATCACATCAACTTAAAAGACGAAACCCCCTTCAAACAGAGATCTCGCCCGATTCATCCCCATGATTACGAGGCAGTTAAAAAGCACTTACAAGCCCTCTTAGATGCAGGCATAATCAGAGAATCTGAATCTCCATTCTCATCACCGATAGTGGTGGTCCGCAAAAAGAATGGTGATGTGCGGTTATGCATTGATTTTAGGAAGCTTAACTTGCAGACCATCCGCGGTGCCTATGCCTTGCCAAACTTAGAGGAGTCATTTTCTGCTCTTGCAGGATCTCAGTGGTTCTCTGTGATGGACCTTAAGTGTGCCCCTTCGGCTTCTACGAATTCAATCGTATGCCCCAGGGAATAACAAATGCCCCAAGCACTTTCCAAAGGCTTATGGAAAAGTGTATGAAAGACATCAATCTGAAAGAAGTGTTAGTCTTTTTGGATGATTTGATAGTCTTTCCCAGTTCCCTTGAAGATCATGAGACCCGACTCATTCATGTTCTTGAGCGACTCAGAGAGTACGGGCTGAAACTCTCGCCCGACAAATGTCGTTTTCTTCCAAACAGCAGTCCATTATCTAGGCCACATTGTATATAGAGACGGCGTAAAGACTGACCACGAAAAAACTGAAGCACTCAAGACTTGGCCGAGACCCCAAACCTTAAAAGAACTCCAATCGTTTCTTGGTTTTACCGGTTTTTACCGGAGATTTGTCAAAGATTACTCAAAAATTGTCAAGCCCCTCACCTCCCTCACAGCTGGCTATCCTCCGAGACGAAAGCATTGTAAAAACCCACCCAGTGATCCAAAGTATCTTAACCCCAAAGAACCCTTTGGTAATCGTTGGGGACCAAAGTGCCAGAAATCGTTTCAGACTATTATTGAAAAACTCACCACCTCACCAGTCCTTGGGTATGCTGATGCAAAGCTACCTTACCTGGTACACACAGATGCCAGTACAACCGGACTTGGGGCAGCTCTTTATCAAGTGCAGAATGGAACCACACGTTATAGCCTATGCAAGTCGTGGTCTATCCCGTAGTGAAGCTAGATACCCCGCCCACAAGTTAGAATTTATAGCTTTAAAGTGGGCCATAACTGACAAGTTTCATGACTATTTATATGGGAACACATTCACAGTCATCACCGACAATAACCCATTTTTTTTTCTTGCTTCAGCTCTCAGCGAAGGCGGTCGCACTTTTCTCCTCTCCTCCTCACCCTTATCTTCCCTGCTTAGCCTCTATGTCCTTGTCTTGTCTTGTGTGCATTACTTTCCCTGGAATAGCCTCCCACTGTCGTTCTCTAAAACCTAAAAGAGAATTATAGATTTGATCAACTGGTCTCTGAATGCTATTGACACCCTTTTCTCAACGAGAAATCTGGGCTCGGGAGAGCCTGAGTGCCCTGGAGGGACTTTCCCTGCCGGATACACGATGGACGGGTGGCAGAACTGGAGGATCATGTGCCTAGGGGGACTGTCGATCGAGGATGCTGAAGATATCTATCTATTCGGAACCGTGATAACAGGGTTCATGCTGATCGGAGTTGGCTTAGCCCTGGTTTATCGGAGAAATAAGAGAGCGGAACCGGCTGTTCAAACCCCCCCAAGGCTGCCCGCTGGAATCGAAATGGAATGAGGCGCAACCTCTCACAACGAACGTAATATGGTCAACACCTTGGAGACGCTTGCAGCTGCTGTGAAGGCTCAAAACAACACCATTGAGCGTATGGGGGGATACATCAGAGAGAGGCCTGCTCAAAATGAGACCCTTGAGCGACAGTTGGAAGACATCGCGGAACGGATCACTGCAGTTGTGAGGTCTCAGAGTCAAAAGAATGATAACACCATGGAACAGAAGTTTGATACCATCATGGGGAGGCTCGCGACTCTCCAACGGGAGATTGAGAGACCAGCGTCGGAGTGTTAAAGAGCAGCCTGAAAATTCTCCTGGGCTGCTCGCATGGAAATTAACAAAATCAACATGAACATTGCGGATCCCCATCACGGCGCCAGCTGCAGGCCCAAGGCTGGAGCCGAACAATCACTCCCTGATAACGACTGTGTTACGGCTATTCTTCCCATCCCATGCAAGAACACCTGGATTGGCTGGAGGACTGTTTACTTAGCCTGATAGGCCGAAGGACACTGTTTCAGCTGAACTATGGACACGCACACACATACACTTACACTGATAGGCACTCACTCATCCCCCCTCCCTTTCCAACGCCTTCGATGCTTGTTTACTGCGAGGGAACACAGCGGGTCTGTGTGCCGCGCTGGAATGATAGCGCTGTGCAGGGCGGCTGCTGTGTTCGCTTCGGATTACTCCTCACCCCCCACCCACCCCTGTGGCTTGTCATATCTTCACAATGTTGTGCTGTGGACATTTATGTGCTTTTTGGTGCAGAGGAGTTTTTTTGTTTCCTGTTCTCATGCTGTCCTACCATGGAAGCACAGCATGAGTAGGGGTCTCTTTTTTTCCTCTTTTACTTTCCCCATTGTAGTGTACATTTCAATGTTTTTTTCTCTGATTCTACCAATCTCCGACCTGTATCCCCATGTAATGTTTGTGCTATATGTGTAAGGTCGGGGGGGTCCCATTTCACTGCAGGGCAACCTGCATGTGACGAATAAAGCTTTGATTGATTGATTGATTGATTGATTGATTGATTGATTGATTGACTTACCTTCTGACCACAGCAAAGCTTGATGCCACGAGTTATCGTTGGTTTGCTGCATTGTCCACCTATAACTTTGACATTAAGTACAGAGCTGGGAGACAAAATCTTGATGCAGATGGACTATCTAGGAAACCACATGACAAACCTGAAGACGATCCAGTTTTTATTGAGGAATGTCAATGCATTGACAAGTTCAGATCCCATCTCTTGTCCTCAGTCAAAGATGTCGAGCTCCAACTTCAATCCGATACCGTGATGGCAGCCTGTCAAAGACATATGGCCATGGATCAGACTGAACCCTCTTGTGCTCTAGTCCAGTCACTTGCCATGTCTGCAGTTGCCATTCCAGACATGTTTCAAGAAGAAGGCAATGATAACAATCTCCTAGTAAAGTCATCAAGCTGCTGGCAGCTGACTCACGTCCACCAGCCACTACTAAGTCTGAGTCTTATTTTTAAGGGAGTGGAAACGTCTTGACCTCCAAAATGACTTACTGTACCGGAAACGCCAGTTGGGGCCATTGTTGCAGTAAGTCCTTCGTGATTCCTTACGCCCTACAGTTATGCTTAATCTTCATGACAGCATGGGGCATTTAGGGGTCGAACGCACACTGGAACTCATTCGGTCACGTCTCTACTGGCCAAAAATGGCAATTGATGTCAAAAAGAAAGTGAAAGCTTGCGAGAGATGTGTCCGTAGAAAAGCCCTGCCAGATAAGGCTGCTCCTCTGGTAAACATTAAAACTTCCAGGCCCATGGAGCTAGTCTGCATGGACTTCCTCTCAATAGAACCCGACAGTAAAAATACTAAAGATGTCCTAGTGATCACGGATCATTTTACAAAGTATGCTGTGTCCATTCCAACCAAAGACCAGAAAGCCACCACCGTTGCAAAGAACTTATGGGAGAACTTCCTAGTTCATTAAGGCTTTCCAGAGCGACTTCATAGCGATCAAGGGAGAGACTTTGAATCGCGTACAATCAAAGAACTGTGCTCTCTGCTCGGTATCCGCAAAGTCCGAACAAGTCCTTATCATCCTCGTGGCAACCCTGTTGAGCGATACAATTACATGTTACTCAGTATGCTTGGTACCTTGAAAGACACCCAGAAACATCACTGGCGTGACTTCGTAAAACCACTTACTCACGCTTATAACTGTACAAAAAGTGATGTGACAGGCTATTCTCCTTATGAGTTAATGTTTGGTAGACAGCCTCGCTTGCCCATTGATATTGCCTTTGGCCTGCCACAGCCAAACAAGCCACAGCTGACTCACTCTCAATACGTCAAGCAGTTGAAAAGCTACCTCGAACAGAGCTACGAAATAGCCATCAAAAACTCCCAGAAAATAGCTGACAAAAACAAGAAACAGTTTGACAAAATCATCCGTGAATCCACACTACATGTGGGAGACCAAGTCTTGGTTCGAAATCTCCGCCTGAGAGAGAAGCACAAATTAGCGGACAAATGGGAGCAAACGGTGTATATTGTTACCAAACAGATGGAAAACTTACCAGTATATACTGTAAAACCGGAAAACGGAGATGGACCCAACAGAACGCTCCACAGAGATCTGTTACTTCCCTGTGGATTTCTCTCACCAACAGAGCATAAACCCGAGTGAGTCACAAAAACTAACAGACCACGCACAAGACAAAGTTCAGCTTCGGAAGTTGACTCCGACCAAACATTTGAGAAGAGGAAGATGAGTTTTATTACCCTGAACCTCCACAAGTGAAAGACAGACATTTTTACCAAGTATGTACCATACCGCCAACACAAGGATTCAAACAAAACAAATATCCTGTAAATGATAACGAACAACCTAACACATTACCGGACATGACAGACTTACCTGAGCATGAAACTGAAACATACTTACCTGAAGGCGAAATTGGAAGTTCAACTGACACCAACTTACCTCAAATGGACAGTGAAACAGACCTACCTCAGACAGAACGTGAAAGTGAAGCAAACTTACCACCAAGTGAAAGTGACACAAGCCTACAAAACAACACACCAAGTGAGTCTGAAACAGACACTCGAAAAGACAAAAATGTTTTGTCGACCAGTCTGTCAGATTCACCGTTGTCAGAGAACTCAACTCATCAACTTTCACCTGAAAGACAAGTTGAAAATGATGATGAACCTGAAACCTTGCAAACAGAAACACAGATCAGAAGATCTGAAAGAATTCGCCAACCATCCCAAAGACTCACTTATCCTCAGCTAGGTAACCCACTAGTAACAGTGGTTAAATCACTCTTTCAAGGATTGAACAAAGCTTTCATCGACTCCCTTGCTAATGATGTTGCCTATTCCACCAGAGCCATGCACGGGGACGTGCATGAGATTCAAGGGGGGAGGATGTAACCCAGTGAGTTTACACGACTCAGTAATGCACTACAACATGTTATTGTTAATTGGGATTTATCATTACTCTGTTAATCACTGAGTTGATCAAAAATGAATCAATAATAAAAGATAAATACTATAAATATAAGAATAAAACCCAAAGAGTATATTTAGCACGTGACGGTACAGAGCAGGGGAAGGCGGGGCTTGTTCCTTCCTAACCAGTAGGGGTACTGGTTAGGAAGGAACAAGCCCCGCCTTCCCCTGCTCTGTACCGTCACGTGCTCAGACACAGAGAGAGACGGAGGTGCACGAGACCATCGCTGATTTTCACCGCCAAGCTTTTCGCTGGAAAATAACTATTAACTTGATAAATTGAGCAAATATCCATACCGGAGATCTGCATGGACCTTGGAGAAACGGACCTGATTTATTGTGAACATTTCGGACCTTGAAACCATCGCGATCTGCATGGGAGCGGATGAAGTGGACAAGATCCTCTCTGAGAGTTGAACATTAGAAGTGTGCTGGCTAGGTTTTTTTTTATGGGATCGTGAGACCTGGATCTCTTCCTGACGAGGAAGATGGCGAGCCTTTCCCTTTGAACCGAACCACAGCCATTCCGAGTTGGCCCAGAAGGGCAGGTTGCTCTTCTCTCACGAACAATTGCAACAGTGCGGTAGGACGAAATCGCACCAATCACAACCTATTGGATTTGACTTGACTGAACACTGACTATTAAGCCGGCAAGACTGACATATCTGAGCTCAGATAGGATTCTGATTGTTATTATTATTGCTGTCACTGTATTTTATTTTATGATTTCATTCCTGTTCATGAAATGCTGTTAAATTGTTGCTAAATAGTTTAATACAATTCATAGCAACTTTACCTGTGGCTCCAGTCATTCTTCTCCACGCAACTCACTTTATCCCTCCTACGAATCTAGCTATTGGCCCATTCTCTCCATCTTACTTTAATTTCCCCTACCCTATCCTGTACTTGGCTACACTCAGTTAACACACTCAGAGACATAGCTTAATAAAGATGCATCAGAATAAGAATACTTCACTAATAATTTACTTGGTCTGTAAATGGCAGTGTGTAAATCATAGTGTGACGCTTTTCTACTGTAACTGAACTTTTGAATGTAATGAACAATTTTAACAGACATCTTCATTTCCTCAGTGAAAGCGCACCTATGTAGGAAATTTGTTATTAATTCTAAAGCTACCTTTTGTTCTGGTAAATTAAGGGGTTTAAATTTGATTTAATGAAAAAGCATCCATTTATCTCACTATACTGATACTCTATGTATGTATGTATCTCCTCATACACAAGTGGACCATTTTCATAAACACTGCATTGGCACTGAGTGTGCGTATACAAATATTTTATAAAACTCCCCACATTGTATGCATTTGTAAATTACAATGGTGTGCAACTATATAAATTCTCATAGCATCATATTATAATCATCTGTTTTGATATGTGTATTTCTATGCTCACTAGTTCATTGAAATTGTTATAGTTTTTATGTTAATCATTTATGCTAACTGTAATATCATTACCGTATTTTCACGACCATAAGACGCACTGTACTAAAAGGCGCAGTCTCAGTTATGTGTGCCATTACTGTATTTAACACACACATAAGGCGCACTGGACCATAGGGCGCATACAAGTACCGTATGCGTATTTAAAAATAAAGCGGGAGCAAACCTGAGTTCGGTACCTTACTCCCATTTCTATTACCGGTAATCGTCATCATCAACAACACACAAGCATACAAGTGTGCATATTTAAAAATAAAGCAGGAGCAAAACAAAGTTTGGTACTCACATTTTTATCATCAAACCCATCGAAGTCCTCATCCTCTGTGTCTGAATTGAACAGCTGCGCTAAATCTCCATCAAACATGCCAAGTTCACTTTCTTCACCGTCAGAGTCACTTTCCGTGCCGTGCGGCTCCTCGGAAATGATGCCGGCTTTTGCGAAAGCTCGAACAACAGTGCCAGCAGACATGTTAGCCCAAGCATCTACAATCCATTGGCAAATTGTGGCGTAACTCGCCCGGCGCTGCCTTCCACTCTTGGTGAAACTGTGGTCTCCACCGGTCATCCATCGCTCCCAGGCCGCTCGCAGCCTTACTTTGAACGGGCGGTTCACACCGATGTCCAGCGGCTGGAGTTCCTTTGTCAGGCCTCCCGGAATGACAGCAAGCTCACAGTTCATTTGTTTCACTAGTTTTTTCACATCGGCTGTGAGATGGGCACGCATGGAGTCACAGATTAAGAGCGATGGTGATGTGTGGAAAAAACCACCTGGTCTCCTTACATACACCTCCCTCAGCCACTCTTTCATCATTTCCTCATCCATCCAGCCCTTTTCATTTGCCTTAATGATGATTCCTGCTGGAAACTTCTCTTTAGGCAAAGTCTTTCGCTTAAAAATCACCATAGGCGGCAGTTTCTGTCCATTAGCATGGCAGCCAAGCACAACAGTAAAAGACGACTTTTCATACCTCGTTGTGCGTATCGCTACCGTGCTGGTCCCCTTCTTCTCCACAGTGTGACTCACCGGGATGTCAAAAGTGAGCGGGACCTCGTCCATGTTTGTGATGTGGCTGGGCTGGATGTTTTTGTCGCCGATGTGTTTGCTGCAGTAGGAGCGGAAGATGGCCAGCTTTTCCTTATAATCCGCTGGAAGTTGCTGCGCTACCATAGTCCCGGTCTGGATGGAAAAATGGCACCGTTTCATAAAACGAAAGCACCAAGACGGAACTCCTTGGAAATGTTCAATGTTCATCTCTTCAGCTAGTGAAACTGCTTTTAGCCGAATGGTGACCGTCGAAACGCTTCTCCCGCTCGTTCTTTGCTCGATGATCCACCGCTTGAGTCTTTCCTCCAACTCGGGCCACCTCGCCTTATGTCCGCGGAAACTCAGCTGCGTTTTCTTGACCTGCCGGAGCTTGTTTTCTAGCTTCCTCCATTTGCGAACCATCGATTCGTTAATCTTAAATTCTCTCGCCGCTGCTCGATTTCCATGTTCCTCCGCATAGCTGATGGCCTTCAGTTTAAACTGTGCTTCATAAGCGTGTCTCTTTGCCATTTTCAGGGTTGTTAAAACAACAATGTTCCACATAATGCACATACCTGTCCTTTTATACAGGTATGTGCGATTGTCCGGTATATACGATCAACGCCCACACTTCACCCTTTAGCGTTCTCATGGTGTTCTCTACTACGTCCTCCTTACAACACACAGGGCGCACTGCGCTATAGGGCGCGCCGCACTTTTTGAAGAAAATCTAAGACTTTTAAGTGCGCCTTATGGTCGTGAAACTACGGTAGATTTTTTGGTGAGCTTCTCTGGCACTAGCGCCCCTAAATTTCCACAACACTACAAAAGCTAAACTGTTAAATTATGAATGCAATAACAATGAGTGCATTTGTGCAGCTAATATCGCCACAAATCAGTGTTTCTAGTTCAGAAGGTGAGAAGATATAAGATGCTATGTCTCACCTGGACAACTTTTGTTCAGCTGCTGTACTCAGTGTTTTTCTATCTTTGTCAAGGTAAAAGCTGCTTCGAAGTATGTGGACGTGCCTGTAAGTATTCATTTTACATCTCCGCTGTTGTAATGTATGTGTGTACAATATGGGTCATTGTGCCTTTATCGAGTTTTGATTTGCTCATCAGATATATTTTGGAGCACTAAGAAGTACTAAATCTAAATTCTGAAAGTTTTGGTGACTGTTTGGCCTCAAAATGTCATCATTAATCCCAGTCCCTGTTGTGTTTGCATGACTCACATGCATGTGAGTGCTGTTAAGACTCCTTTGTATTGTATCACTCAACATATAATTCCATCCCTGATTCCTGATTCCATTTCATGAAAAGAATTTGAAAATCCACTTCATATGGGAGTTACATGATGACATGTGTAAATATTTTGATATTTTAAAAATGACATAGAAAACCTAATAGTTCATATTCGATAAATAATATGACGTGACATTCAGAGATAATTTGTTTACTGGTCACATCTCCCCCGAAGCCTCAGCTTACACACGATGAGTCATCACCCTCTCACAAAGTTCTCACAAAGAAAATTTCTGCCTTTGACTTTAAAATGACATTTGCTGTTTTATATGATGTATACAGTGAGTGTCGGGATTTCCATTTGCTGAAATTCCATCCATCTGTCTATTCATCCATCCAACCATTCCAGTTAGGGTTGCCAACTCCCTGAAGAAAAAAAAAGGGACGCCTAATTGGCCAGGACTGGGCGACCCAATTGTCTTCACCCTTCCCAGTGTGGGAAGTGTAGCTCTTGTATTTGTGTGTGTAATTATTTTTTTAACCATTTGACAAAGTGCATACCCTTTTCAGCTCAATACTTTTGTTTCTAAATACGGAACGATTCTGTTTTTCAAGGGACGGTTGGCAACCCTAATTCCACTGCTGATTGGAGGTGTTGAAGGGATCCAGTGTAGAGCGTGTGTGTGTGTGTGTGGTTCTGCAGCATACTTAAATGGTGTATTCTGTCATTCAATGGTGATTAAATCAAATCTGACTTAAATCGCTGTTATATTAATTTTTTATAATGCTATATATAGGGATGGGTACCGGTATCCGGTGCCATGATTTTCTGATATAAACGGTAGTAACCAGACCAAAAAGCAGCGCACATTTCGGTGCTTTATTTTGGTGCTTTTTTTTTTCCTAAGATATCATACACTTTGGATTCTAGCAAATCATTTTACCTTTGCAAGCATAGTAGGCGGGCCCAGGTACGTACGTTCTTTTAGAGCAGAGCTACAGATTAAAAATGCCCAAGGTGAAGCGGTCAAAGTCTGGCTGTACTTCACAGCAAAAGATGCAAACTCAGCAGCCTGCAACAAGTGCTTTAAGGTGATACTGTGATACTGTGCAAAGGAAGTAGCACATCGAATCTGATGAAACACCTGGCGACGTATAGCATTTTGTTAAAAGCCGAGAAATGCACCGTATTTGATAGCTTGCTGCGAGACCTCACACCGAGCACATCTACTGCGGGTGGGTTGCCTGTTATCGGACCCGGAGTTAACAACATCCCCCAAGAACCCAAAGAGGAGAGTCCCGGCCCCTAGCCCTGCCAGTGTAGCAGAAATGATGAGGATGCAGCAGCAGCCGTTCTTCTCTGCGTGAGTAGCTTAATGTTGTTCGTGTGTAATTTACGTTGAGTAGGCTAACCAAGTTATTACATTAATGCATGTAAGGTGAACTAGCAAACATCATCATAGCTACATGCGGCTGTCCTCTTGTTTGATGGCAGATACTCCCTTCACCCTGGCCAAAAAGGCTAAAATGACAAAAGAAAAAGTGGAAAACAGCTAAAAATGAGAGGTTTTTGGACAAAGTTTGTGTTCTTCAGTCTTTAAGCACCGGTTCGAGCACCATTCAAGCACTGCAACCGTTTCAAAAGTACCGGTTTGGTACTGGTATTGGATAAAACCTAAACGATACCCATCCCTGGCTATATATATATATATATATATATATATATATATGTATATATATATATATATTTAAATATATATATATATATATATATATATATATATATATAATGCTTTATATTTGATATTGTCTTAACCATAGCAATATCATAACATATTGTGCTAGATCTTACTTATGAAAATAATGTCTGCTATTTTTGATGAATTTAAATGGAGCATTTTGCTTCCCTGGTGATGTGAGAATGTTTGTTTGTGTGTTCTTGTTCATCTACAAATATTTGACCATACTTTCACATCTACCATCATGATCCAGATGGTCCTGGGTGTTGTATTTCCACATTGAATGTCCCCACGTTTCCTTCCCCAAATGTCCATTCATATGTATGTGGCCAGACACTGACAGCCATCCGTGCCTCATGCATCCATCTCTGTGCCGCATACATTGTGAGTCCTTGTTGTACAACACATGCCCATTCTGCTGTCAGGTTGGCGGCGGTGGTGTTTGCATGTGTCTGTGTTGCGCGTCAGTTCTAGATAAGCTGCCAACACTTTGGCCCTTGAAAAATGCCAAATATCAAATTAATGCCTTGTCAGTAAATCTGAAGAGCCACTGTGTACGCTGGCAAGGGTCACAGTTTCTGGACCAGCATGCTAATTGTGTTCTCATCGTACAACATTTGAGTTATGCTGGTTAAAAATGGCAAAAAAAAAAGACTCATTCACACATTGTAGGCATTACTGCAGATGTGTTATCAACATTTAGTGAGAGATGGCAATGAGTTGTTTGGATGACTTTTTGGAGTCCTGATGAATGAAATTCAAGCACAAAAGGTTAAAAGAGTGTTATTTTGTGAAATATGAAAATGGGAAAATATGTTGTTCTTAGAAAGACAGCTAAGGTGCCAACAACTGCAATGTCCTCCCAATATAAGTAAGTAAGTAAGTAAATTTTTATTTATATAGCACATTTCTAGATAAAAGATCACAAAGTGCTTCACAAGGTATAAAACAAAAACAGACAAAAGTTAACAAAATGCAATTCTAAAAAGATGTGTTTTTAGTTGTTTTTTTGATATTTCACATATCAGAGTGGCGGGCCTCCTAACAGGCTGTTGTCCAAGTGACAGTTCCCCATTCACGTTGCACATGCCCAGACTGCAGAGACTAGTTTCAGTCAATCTCAACTCCGTCACAAGAGCTTGGTGTGCAACCCTGTAATGACCGAATGTTCCTCCTTTCCAAAATAACCCTCAACGATTTGTGAACCATCTCGGCTCGAATGTAGTAGAGCTGGCTTCCACTTGATTATGAGACAATTTATCATGTTAGATCTCATCATCAATAAATACGGTTTCTTATCTGATTTTAATGGTTCTGCAACTGCTGACAGCTGAGACAGTAAATCAACATACTGTGATCATCACTAAGCCAATATGTTTATGGTGGCAGTGTGAAAATGCTGCTGCTAAGCAGGTATGACAACTAATATACTACTGCTAATACTACTGTGCTTAAGCACATCAGCAGACTGATCAGCAGACTGCAAAAAATCACAACCCACACAGACAGTGAGACTGGTGGGTTGAACTGAATTTCCCGGAGGAACCTAGTGGAGTAGCTTAATATTTACTAAAATACACTGATGAAAACTTTGCTCTGCTGTGGGCACTAGAGAATATTTGGTAGCACTTTCTATCAGAGCTCATCAATAATGTGATAGTCGGATATTATGGTGAAAACAAGAAGGGAATGATAGGGAGATAAGTTATTACCACTTATTTACCAAAGTTATATCAAAGTAAGAACAATTTCTTTCATCAACAATAGTTATACCTGCATTTAGGTTAAGCTAAGTAATATTACACTTAGATTTGTGAAACAGGGTAACAGGGTCCTAAAACTCCCAGCTGCCAAATCCAGGCTCAACACTTGAAATCAATTCCAAATCTAGCATCTATTTACAAAACCTTTGCAGCTGAGACAAATGTCACGCGGCTTTTGCTTGTGTTGAAAGCTATCCCAGCACCTGGATGTTGTGCATGTGAGCCCCTCACTTTAAAAACTTTGGCCCTTTCATTGTGAATAGTGTGACGTCCCATACCATAATGTAAAAAGCAAGGTAGCTCCTGGTTCTGGTATGCTAGTGTTACAGCTTGAATGTTATATATTGAAACCAATGTGATCCTCTGGCCAGCTTTATTGGCTTTTGCAATATTGCCAGGCCAATTGGCCATTGCCAATGCATCGATTGTGGTGACCACTTGGGAAATAAAGAGGTTAACACTTTAGTATACAATAGTAAGGTCTCAGTTAATAGTTCATTCATCATTTATAAATGATGAAGTTACAATTTCTTAATAGTATTATTGCACCAAACACGTTTTTTAGAAGCAAAGGTTAATGGTTTGTGGTATAGGAAATAGGTATCAGAACAATAGTAGGCAAGTATTCAGATGAACATTGATACACATAAAGATTACAAAATGAACTACTTTTGTGTGTTCATAAAGGTTTTTATAAATGCTTATTTCATATTGTACTTCATGTTAAATTCAGTCAGTTACTAATAGCTGACTAACTATTTTGTTTAACCACATTTAAAATGAGAGACAAGCTATACCTCACAAAGCTTCAACAAATCAAACTGAAAGGTCAGCAGGACCAAACAATCCTCAGCTATCTAACAGAAAAAGGAAACAAAGCACAACATGATATAGAACAGATTCACAACAAGATGCACACCCTTAAGGTTAACAAAATACTGAGGACCAGTGTGAGTTTGTAGGATGGGAGAGACACACTGAGCATCCGGAGTCACAGCGTACTTTAAGTGGAATATGAAGCACCTTCATTCAAAATAAAACATCAATATTGTTATCACAAATCATCAGTGAATATGCTTAAAAATCAAGCATGAACACCACAGATTATTCCTCATATTAATAGTATTAGTATTCCTCTCTGTTAATAAAGCAGTGCATGGTAATGTCTCTGAAATGTTTAAGAGTTTGGAAATTCTTTACTTTGTTCCTCAAGTTCAGTTTTCCTTTTGTTTGTAGTCAGCTAGCTTTAGTTAGACAAGTGTAGCACTGTAGCAAACTTTTCCGTCACTGCCCATTTCAAGGCTAAAAACTCTGCCCATAAAAACTTATGGGCAGAATAACAAGATTCACTCCTAGACAACCCACCGCTTCCATAAGCTATTACCCTGGTCTGGCCATTTTGCTCTTAATAGAGTGCGGCACCAAGCCCTGTAGTGCTGGTGTCAGTATGGAGCGTATATAGCAGTTTAAGGTCAGCAAAACCCAATGCAGGTGCAGTACTGAACTTTTCAATGACGGTTTTGAAAGCAAGATCACAAGAGGGAGTCCATCGCTCACCGAAAGGTGTCTTGGGGTCATGGTACTGGACAGACTTAGCTTTAGGCTTTGTGCTTTTGCGCAAAGGAGGGTAGCCTGATGTTATGTTAGTGAGGGGCTTAAAAATGCTCGAATAGTTCTTAATGAACCGCCTGTAGTACTCTGAAAAGCCTAAGAATGAGCGGAGCTGTTTAACATCACGGGGCACAGGCCAGGTGATGAGATGATGAGATGAAATGGCCTTTATTTGTCAGTTGCAGGTCTTTTGCCCACAAACGAGATGACAGACCTTGCCGACCGTACATACAATACACAAACATCACATTGGGGAGACAGGTCAGGCCAGGTAGCGAGGAAAAAAAACATTGAAATGTGTAACATAAAAGGATAATACAGGAATGCACAGATATCAACACACCATAGCACAATAAACACAGACAGCAACATGGGAAAGAGTCCCAGTGTGTACATCTGATCTGGGACCGCTGCAATCTTTCAACTGCGCCTCCAACTGACCCAATGTCCAGATCAGAGAGGAGGTAAGCCTTGGAGGTGGCATTGGTGTCACGGTTCTGGGTCCGTTGGACCCAGTATTTTGAGTTTATTATATTTCGGTTTAATTCTGCTTCATGGATTGTTTTCTTATTCTCATAGTGATGATGATGATTATTTCTTGTTTCTGTTTATTCGTGCTTAAGGATTTGTTCTCAGTTATATCTCACGTTTAGTTTAGTTCAGGTTCCATGTGTCATTCTCTGTCTGTCTCTCAATGTAAAGTCTGCATGCTTGTTTAGTAATTCATGTTTCCTGTTTTATTGTGAAAGTCTTTGTCTTATGTTAGTGTGTGCAGCTCTGTTCCCCCCGTCTCGTTAACCCTGATCTCTCCCAGCTGTGTCTCCCTCCTGTTGCCCATTCGCTGATTACCACCCTGTGTATATTAGCCCTGTGTTTTCCTGTGCTCAGTGTCACGTCGTACCCTCAGATTATGCCTGTGTGTTTCGGTTGTCCATATTCCATGGTCACTTCATGGTCACTGTTTCTTTGGTTTCTGTATTCATGTCACTTGACGTTTGGTTTTCATGTCAGCAATAAAAGCTGAGGTTCTGATTTATAATTCTGTGTTCGAGTCCTGCGCTTGGATCCTCCTCTCCGCCTGCCCGCACACAGAGCCCTGACAGAACGACGCGACCATAAGATGGATCCAGCGGACTCACCTTTTGCCTCAGAGGGAAAGTACCTCGCACAGCTGTGGGATTATTGCTGGCGCATAATTCACGCTGTGGATAACTACAAGAGGCTTCTAGAGGTAGTGTTTCTAGACAACTTCTTGTCATCCCCTACCTTCGCCATAACCTTTCTGGACATTAACGGATTAAAAACGATAGTAACAGCTCTGAGAGCCAGTTTTTGTTTTGAACTGTTTGGCATGGGAAGGAGGATTCAGCTGCTCTCCTGGAGGCCCTCGCCACTTGGTGCTCTCGACGTCAGCAGTATGTTTTGCCAAGGTTCATTGCCAAGTCGTTCGATCCACCGTTAAAGAAGAAATGCAGCCCTCACCATCATCATCCAACCACACTTCCATTCTCTCCTGTGGTACGGACTGGAGCAGTTGTCATTTTCACACCACAGCAGGAGCAGCCACAGCAGAATTTCTCCAAGCCACCTTCAGCTCAGTTAGCTGATCAGCAGCCACCTTTAGCTCAGTGTCCAGTGTTTGCTGCTCAGCAGCCGCCTGTAGCTCAGTGTCAAGTGTTTCCTGCTCAGCAACCGCATGTAGCTCAGTGTCCAGTGTCCCCTGCTCAGCATCCACCTGTAGCCCTGTCACCTACTCCACCGCTTTCATCTCAAATTCAGTCACCCGTAGTTCAGTCTTCACCCCGGCTACCCATAGCTCAGGCTCTACCACAATCAGACCTTCTCCAAACATTGTTACAGTCCATAGCCCAGTCAGTAGCGCAGTAAGTGGAGGAATCCTTAGCTTTGTCATCTGCTAAGTCAGTCACTCATCTTCACCCTCAGTCAGGGGTCCCTATTGCCTCTGGTCCTGCTTCTGCTCCAGCTGGAGGGCCTGAGGAGCCAGTCCAGCCTAAGGTTTCGTCTGCTGGGGGTTCGTGAGAACCCAGCCAGCCTCATGTTTCGTCAGCTGGGGGTTTGGGAGAACCCAGCCAGCCTCGAGTTTCGTCTGCTGGGGGGTTTGGGAGAACCCAGCCAGCCTCGAGTTTCGTCTGCTGGGGGTTCGGGAGAACCCAGCAAGCCTCAAGTTTCGTCTGCTGGGGGCCCGAGCCGCCCGTCCAGCCTCCTGCCACGTCTGCTGGAGGGCCCGAGCCGCCCGTCCAGCTTCCAGTCACGTCTGCTGGAGGGTCCGAGGAGCCTGCCCAGCACATCCTCACATCTGCTGACGGTCCGGGGAAGTCTGTTCAGCCGTCATCTGCTGAATCATCCCCCCCGACTTCTACATCATCACCATTCGCATCACCGCCTGCTAGGGCTGCTCGATTATGGCAAAAATGATAATCACGATTATTTTCACTGAAATTGAGATCACGATTATTTGACGATATTTATTTAACCCTTTAAGACCTACTATAGAACCAAGTCCACCAGAGCTTATATAATTTTTTTACATGTTGTAGTGCCATTTGTGGGAGCATTTCAAGTTGCTATACAACTGTTATAGCCCATATTTTAATAATATGTATGCATTAAGTCCATAGTAACTACATTAATTGCAAAAAAGTGCAATAAACTACAAAAAAATTGAAAATCGTTTTTGTTTTTTTACATATATTTCTACTTGGAGAAATTTAAGAGGTTTATCCCTCAAAACTTTAAATACAAAAAAGTTGCAAAAAATAGTTTACAACAACAGGAAATTTATTTTGAGTGTCTTCATAGTTTTATTTTGGAGATACACCAATTTTTTTATACTGCAGGAAAAACAAAAAAACAATCCTATGATGCAAATTTGCAAAGAAAACAGCAGGTGCATCAAAATAAACTATTTCCAGCAGTGCAATTCGAGTTCTAAGCATCCCAGAAACTATTCAGAAAAGTCAAACATGACCAGTATAGGTTTTTAAGGCCTACAAATAAAAAACTACATTTCCGCGAAAATGACGTCACTTCCGGTTTCGGCCAGGAAATGGCGGTCATGCGATAGTTCGCGCTGACTTCTGTTTCACTGTGGGAAGTATTATAAACAGCTGATCGGATCGGCAATGCGTGTTTCTGGAATATTATGTTTTTGTTCCTGCAAGCGCTTTTTATGCAATTTTTGCAAAGCTTTATGTGGAAGGAAACCGTGACTGAGGACAAGCTGATGGCATAAGATGTAAGTACAACTCCTCCAGTTTCATATGCAAAACAAATTATTGCGCTAGCTTACGCGGTTCAGGTTCTACAGGGATTTAAAAATAGTTACACAAAATGGAGTGTGCAGCTCTGACCGTCTTTAAAGGGTTAACAATAACAACGTATTGAATAATGACTTTAAAAAATAATATAAAATAGTGTGCAACACCACTGAAGTTTTTTTACCTCTCTTTTCAACCAACAGCAGTCACTCTCCTCTTCAAATAACTTCTGCTTAGCTTTCTGAGCTTCCCTCGGGTCCTCTTAATCAGCGGTCTCCACCCTTTTTTGCGCCACGGACAATATTTTATGCCCGACAATATTTTCACGGACTGGCCTTTAAGGTGTCGCGGATAAATGAGGGAGGGGCTAATAATCGGCTCAGTCATTTTTAATGATCGTTGAAAGCCCAGATCGTAATCGTGATTAAAATTCGATTAATTGAGCAGCCCTACCGCCTGCAGCGTCGCTGCCGTCAGGTTCCGCGGCCGTCCCGCTGCCGTCAGGTTCCGCAGCCGTCCCGCTGTCTTCATCCACGCCTGGTCCAGCCTCCGTGACTTCATCCACGCCTGGTCCTGCCTCCGTGTCTTCATCCACGCCTGGTCCTGCCTCCGTGTCTTCATCCACGCCTGGTCCTGCCTCGCCTGGTCCTGCGGTTGCCACGCCACCGTCAGAGCCAGCTCGACCCGTTCCGCCTCGCCTCTGCCGGCCTCTAAGGTGGCGTCATGGCCTTCGGGGACGGCCTCCGGAAAGGGTTTGTCGCCGCCGCCATCGCGGCCGACCTCCGGACCTGCTCAGTGGCCGCCACTGCCTTCCAAGTGGTCGGCCTCCAGAACTGTTTGCCCGTCGCGGCCGGCATCGCGGCCGACCTCCAGACCTGCTCAGTGGCCGCCACTGCCTTCCAAGTGGTCGGCCTCCAGAATTGTTTGCCCGTCGCCACCGTTGCCGTGTGCACGCTCTGCCCCTGGAGCTGTTTGCCCGTCACCGCCGTTGCCGTGTGCACGCTCGGCCCCCTGATCTGTCTTGGCTCTTGTGTTGTCGGCCTCCGGGTCGACCCCCAGACTTTACTGTGGCCTCATGACTAGTCTTGTTTTGTGTTGTCCTGTTTTTGGTTTAATCCGGACTCTTGTGCTCCTTGTTTTTTTTGTTTTGGACCCTCCTTCCTGGACCCCCTCTGCCCGCCCTGGTCTGGTGCTCGGGTTTGTTGTGCTTTTTTGTTTAGGGCTGTCGGGAGCCAACCCTTAGAACATGAGAACGCCATGTTTCATAGTCAGCTTCACTGTAAGTTCTGGGCATCTTGCCAGATAAAGCTCTGAGTCTTAATATAGAGTGAGCATGTGATGCCTTTTCAACACTCTTGACAACATGCTCGACTACTATTTTCTGAACCTCTGGTGGGCCGAGGTCAGTTGGACTCAATATTTGAGGTGTCAAGTTTGGTCTTATGGGGCGTTGGAATGTGCCCTGAATGAGTTCAGGAGGGTGAGCCAGTTCAGTTAAAACTGAAGGTGAGATTCCAAGTTGTGTGGATCCTACCACAGGGCAAGTCTGATCAGCAGTGTCATTTTCAGGGTTTATTTCAGCTGTCTCAGCAGCTTTAATGGTCTTCCCTATTGTGGACATGGCCTCCCGCAACACTTCCTCGAAATCCTTCCCAGTTAACTTGGCTAAACCTTTCAGGTTGCTAATATAAGCTTCAGTAACACTGCCCCCTACGGTCTTGG
This sequence comes from Astatotilapia calliptera, assembly GCF_964374335.1. Taxonomy (NCBI): domain Eukaryota; kingdom Metazoa; phylum Chordata; class Actinopteri; order Cichliformes; family Cichlidae; genus Astatotilapia; species Astatotilapia calliptera. Next base: position 37,787,168 of record NC_137426.1, read on the forward strand.
TATAGACGTCAGTTAAGGCTCGAATGCGGTAACTGACATTTGGATTCTCAGTGGACTGTAAGAGGTAAGGCAGCTTAGGTGCTAATATTTCAACAGCTGCACTGGACTCAAACTCTACAATCTGACTTTTGTGGAATGCAGAAGAGTCATCATCGACAGCGAGTACTCTACGAATAGTACCATGTTGCTCTAGAAACTCAGATACCTCTTTGTCTATCTCTCTATCTGCAACACCGCTAAAAATTATGGCATTTGGTACTTTAATGGCATACTTGTTGTCAAAATCCATTTTCACAGTATGCGAGTTGTCTGATCAAAGGGCAAAAAGGATTCCAATGTTGTCACACAACACTCTAGGCTCCTGGCTGGCTCGCCACTTTTTATTCTATGTAAATGGCCTGTATTTATATAGCGCTTTACTAGTCCCTAAGGATCCCAAAGCGCTTTACATATCCAGTCATCCACCCATTCACACACACATTCACACACTGGTGATGGCAAGCTACATTGTAGCCACAGCCACCCTGGGGTGCACTGACAGAGGCGAGGCTGCCGGACACTGGCACCACCGGGCCCTCTGACCACCACCAGTAGGCAACGGGTGAAGTGTCTTGCCCAAGGACACAACGACCAGGACTGTCCAAGCCGGAGCTCGAACCGGCAACCTTCCGATTACAAGGCGAACTCCCAACTCTTGAGCCACGATCGCCCCTATGTAGCACTGGTGGTGCAATACTAGTGGGCATGTAAGACCTGTTAGTGCTACTTCTAGCCTTTTTTGCATGTAGTACAGGCAGTATAGTTACCTTTAACCGCAGTATGAGGACAGAGGGGAAATATGGGCCAGATCGGAGAGGTTCTAGATTCGTAGGAGCCAAGGGTGTCTGACAACAGAGGACTTCTACACAGTAGGTGTAAAAAAACAAACAAAATTGCATTTATTAACAGTTATCAACTTTTAGCAGGTTGTGCACATTTAACAAAAGTAGAGTGCGCTTCGTGGAAACAAAATTGAATAAAATAAACCCCATGTCGCAGGTTGCCATTGGGGATCCACACGCAGGACTCCTGATTTGCAAGTTAACAATAAAAGTTTATTTACAGTTTCTTCACCGAGTGTATTTACAGGCTGGGGTAGTGGTATATACTGTACAAGACGTGAGGGGGCAGGGCTCCAGGGATCCGGGGAAAAGGGGAATCACACACACGCTCCACTCCGACCTCTCTCTCTACTAGTGACCAGTTGCTCCTTCCACACACCGCTCGAGGAAACACAGGGATGGGTCCGGGAAATCTAGGTACAAAGATACACACGTTAATATCTAGCACGCAGGCACGAGAAACCTGACAAGAGTTTAACAACGATCCACCGCTGAACAGCAGACCTCTTACCTCTTAAGAACCAGCTGGTCTTGATGAGGTCCAGGTGTTTCCAATGCAGGGAGGCGTGGGCCGAGAGCGTGAACCCACCATGAGTTCCACCCCAGCAAAACAGGAGAGAGAGAGAGAAACAAAGAGAGAGAAAGAGAGACCGAGAGATAGGAGCATAATTATCAGCCCCTTGCTGATCCCCCAGGCCGTGACACCCCACAAATAGTCGACCCAAGGATATATTGTCTTTTGTGTCCTTTTTTAAAAGTCAGTTGCAGTCTCTCAATGTTCAGTAGTCACTCAGTGTGTTTGTAACCAGTCGGGTTACAATCTACCAGTTCATCCGGCTCTTTGGGCTGGGCTCGCCATCCAGTACTGGAAAAGGGATCCTCGATTCTTCTCAGGTCCTCAAAACCAATCCAATCGAAGTAAGCAAAGAAAAAAAACCTGACCATGTAAAGCAACAAATGCTACACGGGGCTTCACAGTGCTCACGTTGGCTCACGGCCTTCGGAACACACTATCACTCTCATTATTTTCAGCGAAGAAGGACTTTTACTTTCCAGTTAGCTTCTTCACCGCACGGGTAATGGATCTTTCACCGTCTCTGTCTCTGGCGTATCTGACTGGTACACGAAGGCACACACAGGTGTCCAAGCAGCGCACACAGGTTGGGGGAAGGTCAGACCAGCCAATGAGTGGTTGCTCAGTGGATCTAACAAACACACTCTAAAGGACAAAGTCCTGCCTCTATACCATTTATCCACATATTAGTTAAACTTATGTTTACATGCTTTTTATTAGTATTTATTATATTTAATAAATATAGACATGTGCGGAATCCACAGAAACCTCAGAATCTCAGCTAAAATGTCATATAAACCATTTCTACAACTACCAAACACACCGAAAACAAGCTGTGATTAAACGAGCAGTTATGTAAATGCACAGAAGTCCGCTAAACAAACAAAACCCAACCAGAAATTCTTCAGACTTCATGTAACCGGCTAAAGATAGGCTGGTTAGCTTCCAGGGCTATCACTGACTCCACACACCAAGTTTCACCACGATCAGACCAAAATTCACTGAATGAGCTGCAAAAGAAGACCACAAAAACAAACAGCAGCGCAAATGCGCTAGGACAGAAATTGGCTTACCGTCCCGAGTTCCTCCATTATTTTTGCCGGTAGCCGGTAGCCACGTGATTACCAGTAGTTACCATGCCTACCTAGCCACATCAGAGCTGTTTTCCGTCAACAACCTCCATTTTAGACCCACCTACGTGACTGGACAGATGCCACATGCAGTAAATTTGGTAAAAACGTGGGTTTTGGCATTACAACGTCTGATTGGTTGAAGTGACGTGAACGTGACATCATTACTATGAATCTATTGGCTCAAACGATTAAAAAGAGGTGTCAATCATGCAAATTGACCAAAAGACAAAGTTACAGGCCCTCGGAGTTTAAAGGGCCAGAGACCAATTAAACGCTTCATGCGCACTGCAGAAAAGGGCCATTACAATGTAAATGTGTGGTTAATTCTTCAAAAATCTATTTTTAAAAAAAGCATTTTTAGGCCTGTTAATAAAATGTATTATTAATCTGCTCTTTAATACCTAAAAAAATCAACTGGCATGGTGTCCAATTGTGTGCCAAAATTGGACATTTTTGTACGTCTGGATATTCATGTATTGACAGGGCTGTAATTTTTCACTGTTTCACTTTAGAAACATAAATCTTTGCACAGATGATGTTTATATGTTGGTTACTGAATTTCTGGAACCAAATGTGATCTGAGGCATATTTTTAAAAGGGTTATCTGCTAAAATAAAAAAAAAAATAAAAAGAATTAGGCGAGGATAAAATCTACTTACTTTTTCTGTGTTCCAGTCTCAGTAACTTTGACACAGTAATATCTGCTTCAATATTTACACCTCTGATGAAATTTCCCAAGTGTTAGCTTTATTTTGATACCAAGATTGTAAGGACAGAGTTTGTAATTGCAGAGAAATAATCAATAAAATTTGGGCATTACATTTTCGAGCAGGAAGCTCAGAAACCCCCCTGGGGCTTAAGAGGTTAAGATAATATTGTTTCTCTTTCTATCTTAAACACACCTAAACGCACTCACATTACGGTCCAACATCCATTTCGATATTCTGCTTTTAAGTGAGGTATTTTTGCATCATGCAATAAATATTTGTATTTTCTGTATCACTATGAGCTTTGTCTGTTTCCTTTCTCTGTTGTGAAGATAACTGAGACTTGAGATCCGGCTGACCTTTCACTTTCATTTGTGAATGCTTTGTAAGGCAAACCTTGTTGTGTGACCTCAATTAATTTGAGATCACACAAAGTACTAAAGCTAACAGCTAATAAAATAAGTACACACTCAACCAACTAGTTTCATATATGCATACATTTTCATCTAAGTTCTTCTTTCATCAGTTGCTAAATGATACCGTGAACTATGAACAGCTGTTTAATAACTTTTTTGTAGATGACATAAAATTTCATAAAAATGCTATTATTAAACATGTATGAGCGTATTACGCCATTAATTATCCATGTTTATAAATTACATACCAGCGAGTTAACTATTCATTAATGCTTTACTAAAGCTTTTAAGTGTATAGTCATTATAAAGTGTCACCATGAGGAGTAAATCATGTACCTTCCAAAATACACTTTGTCATTTTTACTGTTTTTCTAAGCAAAGACAATTTTTATTTGATGTCTTTTTCTCCTTTTTCCGGGTTATTTACAGAAGCCAGGGATGGATGTAGCTGACAGTTATGTGACATTTGTCCGTCATTCCCAGGACATGCTGCGGGAGAAGGTCAATGAGGAGGTGTATGTAGAGCGAATATTTGATGTAAGTAAGCTACAGCATTGCCTCTTTTCTCCAAATCAAAGAGTAACACCAAAGTTTCATTTACTTCATTTGCGCTTAATGTGCAGCTGTCAGGTAAATATTTAGTTTCACATCATTGCAAGTGAAAAGAGAACAGTAAATGTTCGCAAGTATTAAGGTTTGCTTGTTTTTTTTTAAAGGGTTTTTTTTAAAATTAATGTATAGTTGGAGGTGAGTTAAACAAACCAAACACACAGCACTTTAAGCTACTGCAGTTCTTACATTCAGTGTAACAGAGATTCCAAATAACAAACGTAGGCAACGAGATTGGCTGTTTGTTATTTGTTACTGCTGGACAAGAACAAATGCTAACAACTGCAAGCAGATAACTCCAGGAGGATCCAAGGCCTGCACAAAAGTGTACAAAAAAAAGTTCGCTCTTTCTGCATGTGATATACACAATGAGTGAGTTGATATATTTACAAAAAGTGCCATGTAAAGATCATGTAACAGGCACAAAGCCTGACATGACTAAGGCCTCTTCGCAAGAAGTACACAGAGTTATTATAGAGATTTGGAGGCCAAGGATAGAACAGGAATGCTGCTGGAACCCAAAATGTCCAGATGTTGGGAGGAAAACATACAGCAGCTGATATTTCAATATGAAGCTCACAAACTCAGCAATGCGCAGAGGGACATTCAGAGACTGTAAGAAAGTGGAAAGGTCACAGTGTCTTATTAAAACAGTACACAGGTTTTTTTTTAATAAAAAGACAAAAAAAAAATAAGCAAACAAGCAAAACTGGCAGTTACTAATGTTTTGTAAACTCTGAATAGTACACAGAGCTCAGGGCTTTTGTTAACAGGTGATACAAATTCCCATAGTCAACACTCTACTCCATAGCTTAGAGTGCATTGACGTATATTTCAATTACTGCCTCACAGGAGAGGAGAGAAGCCAAATGCAAGACATTGACATTGACACCCAGGTTTGTGAATGTGATAACTCAGGGATGAGGCAATGTAGGAGTTTGAAATTGATACCTCAGTGCATCTATTAAAAATCTCGGAAGGTCTCATTGACCTCAACCGTAAGGTCAAAGGTCAATGAGATTCATGAGAGCCAAAGTTTTCTGAAAATCTTGTGAATGCGCTAATTTGAGAATGAGGGGAAGTAGATTTTTGAATTGATGCCATAGGTGTTTCTATGGCAAGCCGAGGGGTAGCACTGGCAGCGGACAGTACTAGTTTAAAAACCTCTGGTTAACTTTCATGCATTACAGTTAAATTAAAGTGCATTAAGACAAACCTTAAAAATTTACAGTAGTGTTCAAGAGTCTTGAGCCATCTAACCTCTATTTGTATTTTGATAGAAAAATGAAATATAGGTACAGTGATTTACTGAAATGTTCAAACATACGTGGAAATACAGTTTATAAAACACTGTAAAGGCAGAGTTTGTATTCTGTTTGAAAGTCGATCTTTGGTATGACCAAGTTTACTCTTCAACACCATCTGAACTCTGTCCAAGCCCACTTGTAATTTCTGTAACTACTCCTCAAGAAAGGTTCTTCATGCTTCGTGAAGGACATTTCAAAGTTGCTCTTAGATGTTGGCTGCCCTCTGTTATGTTTGTTTGTCATCAAGATGATCACACACGGCTTCAGTAATGATTTGGTCCAAGCTCTTAGGAGGTGAATCTATGACAGATAATGTTCCATTATGTGTTTTTCTATCCAGGTATGCTTTCACTGCATTGATATTTTGATTGGGGTCATTGTTATTCTGAAAAATGAAGTTGCTGCTATCCATCCATTCTCTTCCACTTATTCAATTCAAGGTTGCTGAGGAGCTCAAGCCTATCCCAACTACCATAAACAGGCCATAATATTAGACAGGTCACCAGGCTGTCCCAGGGCTAACATAGAGAAAGAGACAACTTTGTCCTGTCTCCCTCCCCTCACCCAAACTGGTCAATGAGCTTTGTAAGGTTTCTTCCTGTTAAAAGGGAGTTTTTCCTTCCCACTATCGCCAAAGTGCTTGTTCATAGAGGGTCATCTGATTGCTGGAGTAATTCTGTATTCTTTTGGGGTATTTACCTTACAATATAAAGCACCTTTATAGGGACTGTTGTTGTGATTTGGCGCTATATATATAAAATTGAATTGAATTGTTAACCCCTTCAGACTTGTTGCTGATTTCAAGTCCAGTTCTTGTGTAGTCTGGCATGCTTCAGCCTTTTCTGATGATTCTGTTCCTTAAGATTGGCTTCTGGACAGCCGTCCTTCCAATGAGACCAAATCTAATGAGAAACAGGACATGGATTAACTGATGGGTCATTTGCATCACTGTGTGAGGTCTGGATTTTTTTCTGTATTTCCCCATTGTTAATGTGCTCTAAATAGTTTTTCACAGCTGTCAATTCTTCTTTTGCTCTCAACTTATTTAACTGCTGGGATGTTTCACTCGTGTTTGAAGCTTTCTGAAAAATGTGGCTAATCACAGTTAGATTTGAAGAGCTTTTCCCCTTAATAAACTTCTTTGTTTAGTGTCACAATTTGTTTGATGATTTGAAAACTATCCCAAAAAGTTTCATAGCACTTTAGGTGTCATATTTGATTACTTTTCTTGGCAGAGTTTAATTTAATGGCCTGGCTTCCTTTCTTATTAAACATACACTTCCAGTCACTGTGACCAAATAGTTCAGTCTTTGTTCCATTAGACCACAATAGAAAAGATTTCCATCTGGGCAACTACAAATTTCTGTTGAGTTTAAATGTATTGCGATACTGCGATATCTGCTTCTAATAAAACATATATTTACACATATTCTTAAACTCTCTAAATATAGTAGTCAGGTGTTATATATATTAGTCAATAAAGAAAAAACAGGTTTTCTCAGTGTTCATAGTTTTACTGTATGAGATAATAACACCAGGAAAAAGGGAAAAACATTCATTTGGTGAGTAAAAGAGACATACGGCTGCTTTCCAAGTCAAAGTTTTTTATAAAACACAAAGAGAAAGAAGTAACATGTATTTACAAGAATGTACAGTGAAAAATATAATATAAAAACAAACATGCATCGCCTTCAAAAATTCGAAGATACTTCAAATAAATTGTCGTTTGAATAAAAAAAAAGGATAAAAGGTAAATGGGTGCAAATAACTTTGTTGTTTGCAAAACTGGTGCATATGATTTCAAAATTGACAATTTATATTTGCATTTAAAGTTATATATAACTTTTTCTACTCAGATTTTATGTTTTTTGTCTGATTTTAGATCAATTGCGTTAATACAGTAGTCAAAATTAAAATATAACTGTAAATTCAGACACGTGAGGTTGTGCTGAAAAGAATGAGACCAAGCAAGGCAAAGTAAACAGTTTTTAAAGGTAAACTGTGGAGGAAACATCAAAAGTAGTTAAAAAATGGCCATTATACCCTAGACCCCAGAGGGTTAAACATTTTTTTAAAGTAACGCAATAGTTACTTTTCAAGTAATTAATTACTTTTAGAATCTTGTAACTCAGTTACTAACTGAGTTACTTTTTTGAAGAAGTAACTAGTAGCTATAATTAATTACTTTTTCAAAGTAACTTGCCCAACACTGGTCATAAATTGTATAGGTACACTGCACAGTCACTCGCCTAACCTACTGATAGAATTTCATTTAAAAACAAACTTTTGGGTTTTGTCTATGTCACAAATATTTCAATCCAGTGGAATATAACTTTATTTATATAAGTGTCATATCACAATAATAATTGTCTCTAGGTGCTTTGTATTGTGAAGGAAAGACCGTGCATTAATAGAGAAAAATTTACATCCTGTTAGAAAAATTAAGGAGGACCGACGTAAAAAAAAGTTAAGTCGAGAGAGATGCTGAGATTTTTCACTTTATCCAACTTCATCAAACAAAAAGATTTTTATACTCTTGTTTGTCAGAGGTAGAAAATGTTAAAAGGAACTATTCCTGTGAACACAATTCCTCTGTGTGAAGATGACGAAGCTACCAAAAGGCTGCCGCTGTACACTGTGCCCGGCCAAAGCACCGCCCAATTATAGTTTGGAACCACAGATAATGAAGTAACAGGATGATGTTTGATACATGTGCACAGTTAAAGACTTACACACTGTCCTTTCCATCTTTCCATCAATTGTTTGACTGTCTACATTATTACAGTTCACTTGATAATTACTAATAACTTCACTTAATGACTTGTTGCAGTCCTGAATTTGAGATATGAACATATCCTGCGCCTAACCATTTGTGAAATGGCCACGGGCCAGGAGTGCAGTCTTTTGTTGTGGGGTCATGTGGATCTGTTTTATTGGTTGCTGACAGTTTAGTTAAATACTGATCCTGGTTCCTTGATATGTTTTTTGCTTACAAACCTTACATGCCTGCTTACAAACAAAGGCTAAAGCAGCAACCACCAATCAGGAGTGAGGTCGCTCGCTGGACGGACCAATCAGTGGCCGCGCTGCAGGACGCACTGGATGACGCAGACATGTTTCGGCGCAGCTCTGATGACATCAACATGTTTACGGAAGCGGTTGAGGGATTTATCGGGAAACTAGCGGACGACACAGCAGAAGGAACTATCATCCGAACGTTTCCCAACCAGAAGCCGTGGGTGGATAAAAACATCCGCGACGCTCTGAGATCACGCACCGCTGCCTACAATGAAGGGCTCGTCTCCGGTAATATGGACCTATACAAGGCTGCGTCCTACAACGTGCGCAGCGCGGTCAGAAAGGCAAAGTGGAGATAAGGGGAAAACTAGAGTCACAGCTCATAGTGCGACTCTAGGAGCCTGTGGAAAGGACTGCGGACTATAACGGACTATAAACGACCAGCTTCTTCAATGATGAATGCCGACACTTCACTGGCTGATGAGCTGAACACGTTTTATGCTCGCTGCGACGCCACAGCAATTAAAACAACAAACGGCTGCGCGCGCTCGGAGTGCACCAGTGAAGAAAATGCATTCATCATCACAGAGCATGCCGTGAGGAACACCTTCAGGAGGGTGAACACCAGGAAGACAGCAGGACCAGATGCAATCCCTGGCCGGGTCCTTAGAGCCTGCGCTGATCAACTAGCACCGGTGTTCACAGAGATCTTCAACCTCTCCCTGGCCCAAGCTGTGGTTCCCACGTGCTTCAAACAGTCCATTATTGTTCCTGTTCCAAAGAAACAACAGCCCGCTTGCCACAATGACTACCGTCCAGTAGCACTGACTTCAATTGTGATGAAGTGTTTTGAAAGGCTGATGAGAGATCACATCACTTCTTCACTTCCTGCTACCATCGACTCACTTCAGTTTGCTTACCGGACTAATCGTTCCACAGACGATGCCATATCTCACCTGCTCCACACATCCCTGAGTCACCTGGACACTGGCAGAGGGAATTATGTTAGGATGCTGTTCGTGGACTACAGTTCAGCATTCAACACAATAATTCCCTCTAAGCACCAAGTTGAAGGATCTAGGACTCAGCTCATCACTGTGTCAGTGGATCCTCAACTTCATCACAGACAGACCCCAATCAGTGAGGGTGGGAAAACAAGTCTCCCCCTCCATCTCACTCAGCACTGGAGTGCCTCAGGGCTGTGTTTGAAGCCCCCTGCTGTACTCACTGTACACTTATGATTGTGTAGCCACATCCGACACCACCTCCATTCTCAAGTTTTCTGACGACACTGCTGTTGTGGGCCTGATCTCCGACAACATCGAGACGGCCTACCTGGAGGAGATTAGGAACCTGGAGACCTGGTGCCAGGAGAATAACCTCCTCCTAAACATCAGCAAGACTAAGGAGCTGATCGTGGACTTTACTACAAAGCAGGCGAGGAATTATGAGCCCCTGGTCATCAGTAACACACCAGTGGAGAGAGTGGACAGTTTCCGATACCTGGGTGTCCACATCACTCAGGACCTGTCATAGTCCTGTCACATCAACTCCCTGGTTAAGAAAGCCCGTCAGCGTCTCTTCTTCCTCAGAAGACTTAGAGACTTCCATCTGCCACTGAAGGTGCTCAAGAACTTCTACTCCTGCACCATCGAGAGCGTCCTGACGGCAAACATCTGCACCTGGTTTGGGAACAGCACCAAGCAGGACAGACGAGATCTGCAAAGGGTGGTGCGCTCGGCAGAACGCATCATTCAATCAGAGCTCCCTGACCTGCTGTCCATCTACACCAAGCGTTTATTTATTTTTTTAACAGCGCATTGTGTTCTGCGTCCTGATTGGCTGTAGACTGTAGATTGTCAGTCAATCTCGTGCCGTGTCTCCTGTACAGTACAGGATGTGTTGAGCTTGTCAAATTTACATAAATTGCTAGCAGTGTGACTCTGAAGTGCTGTACTATATGTTTGTACGTTTTCTCCCTAACAAACAACAATGTCGACGAATCATTTTGCACCGTCAAAGGCAACCGCGTGTGCCTTTGGTTTCATTCTATAATACTGGGCTTATTTTTCTATAAAGGTTTGAACTTTGAGAGTTTAAACAAGAGAGAAAAATGTGAAAATGTCTGAGAAAAGTGTATAAAGTGTGTAGTGACGGGTTTTACAGCCTTTAAACATCTATAATAATTGTAAAAAATAAAGTTGGCTACTTCACGGGTTTCACCTATCACCTTTCACACGACGGACCACTGTATATGCTAACTAACAACAGATACAGATATCGAATACATATAGAAAATAAGAAATATATGATATTATGAGCTGACGAAATATAACTGGGACATGATGTGCAAAATGCTTTCACTGAATCCAGTGTGCAAAGTTTTTATAGCCAGAGTAAATAAGTGTGTTATTGCAACATGTTAACTGAGCAGTGATCTGAGGGGCCGTTGTTGTAGTCTGACAGCCCAGGGAAAGAAACTATTCTTATGCCGTGAGGTGTTGGTTCTGATGGACCGCAGCCAGGGGGAGGTGTCACAAACAGTTTGTGTCCAGTGTGAGGGGTCCCCAGCAATATTCCTTGCCTGCCTCAGTGTCCTGCAGTTGTACAGGTCTTGTAGGGAAGGCAGATTGTAGCCAATCACCTTCTTAGACACACTGCAGTCTGTGTACCAGATGGTAATGGAGGAGGTGAGGATTGATTAATTGATGGAGGAGTAAAACTGCACCATCATTGACTTTGACAGGTTGTATTTTTTCAGCTGGTGCAGGAAGGACATTCTCTGCTATGCCTTGTTTATGAGAGAGCTGATGTTAAGCTCCCACTTTAGGTCCTGGGAGGTGCTGATTCCATGAAGAAGAAGGCCTTCACTGTCTCCACTGGGCAGGCATACAGGAAGATGGGATCTGGGGAGGCTGGTTTCAACCTGAAGTCCACTATCATCTCTCTGTTATGGCAGCATTGAGCTCCAGATTGCTGGCACTGCATCAGGTCACAAGACTGTCAGTCTCGCTCCTATAGGCCGACTCATCTCCACCTGCACCTGTGGTGTCATCTGCAAGCTTCAGTTTGACGGACTGGTGTCTGGAGGTGCGGCTTTTAAGTGTACATGGAGAAATGCGGAGGAGAAAGTACACAGCCTTTCTGATTCCATTATCAATATCACTTATAGGTGAACTGGAAGCTAATAGAGCTGTTTAAGAACATGACTAAGGGATGGATCCACTCGAAAAGGAAAGTTTAAAACCTAATCTTAAAAGTAGAGAGTGTCTGTTTCCATAATCTAAACTGAGAGCACAAGGGCCTGAAAATTCTCCTTGCTGGGTTATCTCTAAACTGGATCACAGAACAAGAATCTTAGTCAAGCATGCCCATTTCTTTATTGTGTCCTGATATGTACAGTTGGCCCTACCTGCCTGTAGCATTGTGTTAAATCAAAGCCTTTAGGTTTATTCCTTCTTCTGTGATCTCTCTGTCTGTATGTCCTCACACAGGCTGACAGAAAGATGTCTGGCGCTAGATGTTTGCTGTTTGTTTCTACAGCTTGATCTGTTACTTTGCCATGCATCCTGTTCTCCTCCACAAGAGCATTTCTAATGGAATTTGTCTCAGGCAGTCTCCTCTGTTGTCAGTCTGTATCAGTTCTCCCTGCAGCATTACAAGGGCCAGTGAAGGTGTCTGTAGCTGCTGCCTACAGCTCTGTTGTGCTTTTCTTGTCACTCAGTCTTTAAAAAAATCAACAACAAAACCCCCCAAAACAAAGCCCTGTTTTCTCTCTGTTAGCTTTGTGCAATAATGCAGTGCATACGCCACACTTAGAAAGGTTCCTTGTGTCAAATAAATAAATAAATGGAAAATCACTGGCACGTTCTTCAAAAGGTGGTTGGTTCCAAAATTTAAGCCGCTGACATTAATTGTTGTAAAACTGTTGTAGGAAATTTGCTACTATTTTGAAACATGAGCCACCATCAGCCAGAGTTACAGTCCACCACATCAAAGGGCCTGCTGTGTGTGCACGTGAGTGCTGGGGTAGGGGTTGTCATCTTGAATTAACATGGATGGATTCTCTTTAGTCTTTACTTTGTTATGCAACCCCAATTCGGTTGAACAGATTCAAGTACAGACTGTACGTCTAAAAATAAATATTTTCTGGAGTTCCACAGAATTATATCCTTGGGCCTATATTTTCCACATATACACTGGGCCACCTACACATGAGACCAAGGGTCAGCAACCTTGGGCACGCGTGCCCCAGCTGGCACGCGAAGAGTTAACTGATGGCACAAGCATAGCTGGACGGGCCGATGATTTTTTTCAGCACCACGGAAAAACACGGATACATCCGTAGAATTCACAATGTGTTTTCGGGACTTTCAGGTGTTTAGACCAATGTTTTCTTTTCTGATCAAACCAGAAAGGTTTGTCAGCTGGATTTGTCTCGCATTAACTGGCTCGAAACAGAGGACATCGAAATGCAGCTGATTGAACTGAAAAGCTCGACTCTGTGGGGTCAAAGTTTGCAGAACTACAGACGCAGCTGGAATCCACAGCTGTGCGTGTTCATGGAGCTGCATGTTCACCTGCTGGACGTCACTACCTGACAGGTTTAACTGTCTTCAGAACATTGCAGAGGCCTTATTGACAGTGTTTGGCTCCACACATCTGTGTGAGCAGGTTTTCTCTCACATGAGTCCTCAGGTCTGAATGCTGGACACTGGGAGACCTGTGTCTCTGAGTGGGAGACCAGAGATCACATTAACATGTGTGTCTCTGTATCAACAAACATGTCATATTGGCCCAGTTTATTTTTTTTATCATTGTTGTGAGGAGACCATAAATAGCATTTGTATTTTCTGTTGTACAGTTCATTTGCTGTTATGGATAAAAAGTCTTTTTTTTGTTTCCAAACAGCTGATAAGTATTCGCTGACAGCTGCCAACATCTGCGAACAAATATAATCCTATAAAGTTGTTCTATATAGTGTGTAACTGTTAATATAGAGCGTTATTACATTTATTGCTAATGCAGTCATATGGCACATTGGCTTCTGAGGAAATTTTAGATGCACTCGTCATCATGCCGACCCCTGCATTAGACCTATAGACGGTACCTATTTCCCAGATTTATTACCATGTTGAAAGTTCTCCAAATGCATTTTGCTCTTTTGTTAATTATTTCATTTAATTCTGGTTTTAGTTTTCTCTGGTGCTACAATGCCTTACCACAATAACATATAATTAACATTCTAATGACCTGTTCTTTATAAGTCACCTTGGGCAATACACTGCCAACTTTGTCATTTTATGTTAAGGGAATAAGACCCATAGATGTGGGCTATATCACAAACCAAACACTTTTATGCAACAACCCATTTCACATACAGACTTTAGAGAATATGAAAAGCATTGTTGTGGTGTGTTGTGTGCCTTTACTTTGCACTAAACGTACAGCTTTTCCAAAATATGATTAATTATTTTTCCAAAGGTCTTCATGCTGCAGATACAATATAAAGTATTTTGTTCAGCTTTAAGCTCTGCAGTCTCTAACTCACACTATAAAAAGGCTCCTAGAGTTGCTGGATTTTTTAAGGTATTATGAGATTGTATTTATATGTATGAGGGAGAAATTAATTTGGCTCCTTGCAACCTTTCTACCCTCCCTGGTTCTTGAAAGACTGGCTGAAGAGGCATAGATTAAAACAGATGTGCTGAAATAATACTGGAGTAGGACTTAGTTTGGCGCCGCCTGGGGATCATTGATTAAAAAAAAACATGTCTTTAGCTTGAGACAAATCCAGTCCTGCAATGATACCCCACAGCTTTGTGGACTATGACACTCCCTGTACCCAGTCCAGGCACGAGGCGAGCAGGAAAATAAAGATAGAGTTGTTGAGCCACCGAATCTTTAGCCAACCCCAAGGTTGGAGTTGCAGATACTGGGATTACATGGGTCAATTATACACTTAATCTGCCTTTGCTCACAGGGGATTAGGAGCACGGCTCATTGATTGATTTGAAGCATTTCCGCTGACCTTGGGTAGTTGTCAGATTCACAAGTATGGTGAAATTGCACTCCTCTACGACCAAAGATAAAGAGCTTTTTAATCGCTGCTGCTTCTGCCGTCTCTGTGTACCAACTGCCGGAGGGCTGAAGTAAAGTGGAGTGAGGGCACGGGTCAAACTGAGCTGTAGATTGTGGGATTTAAGATCGGTGCTGTCTGCACTGCTGTACTTTGGTCACAGCGGGTGGGTTTGTGTTAGTGTTGTGTGTGCGGAGTGCAGTGTGTGTATGTGTGGAGGGGGGGGGGGTTAGCAGTGACAGAGAATGCCGTCATACCAATTGGCTGTCACCACTTTGCCATCTCTGGTCATGAGCTGCCAGGCTAAGTGAACAATTTAATCAACACCATGCAATCTTAACTGCTGTCCTTATCTGACTGGCTGAAAGTTTTATTTGAAGTACTGTGGTGAAAAAACTGAAAGTGTTTATCTATTATTTATTCTGATCTCAGCAAATATAATTCAGTTTTATTTATATAGCGTCAAATCACAAACACCTCAAAGCTCTTTATGTTGTAAGGAGAACACCCCACAATAATGGGCACTGCATATCAACAGAGCTAACGTTTTTAGAATTGCGTCTTTCAAATCCACTTTTTTACTTCTCATAGAGAAAGATCAGTTGTCCTCACCCCGTCCACAACAACATGACTGCGATGCTGCACTGATCCTCTCGTTGTTTTTTATGCTACCGAGTAATCTGTTGTTTAAATGACACTAAAAGGATTACACAAGCAAACAGGGAGTCATGGTTACAGTCATATCAGTAATATTAACCATAATCATAATCATAATAATGATATTATTATTATTGTTATTAATATTGTTGTTATTCTTGTTATCATCATTATAATAATAATAATAATAATAATTTATTATTATTATTATTATTATTATTATTATTATTATTGTTGTTGTTGTTGTTGTTACGAAGAACGAAGGACAGCCAGGCAGAATATGTTACACTGACTGTGTTTTTTCATAACATGCTCTGAAAGGTTTCACTTCTGTTTAATGAAGTCTGTAAGCAGCTTAGAGTTCTCAATAATTACTGGGAGAGAGAGCATTTTGTTTCCCTGCTTGGTTTCTTTTTGGCCTAAATCCTCTGTGAGCATACCCAGCTCCATGGTGTTGGGAGGAAACGGCTAAGGATGCTAAAGCCACGATCATCCCGAGAGGAGGGAAATACAAGTTTAATGGAGACTTCTCTTTTGTCGGGTCCTGCTGGTTTATTGATGATGACCAACAGGGTCAATTGATTGAGGACACGCATGTCATCTCTCAGGTCTCTATCACTCTTTCACAGCCCCTTTTCCTTCTGCTTTGTTATAAAGGGAGGTACGGTGGCATTTGTTTGATTAACTTGTCTGACAAAAGTGACAGCTGCTCATGTGTGTATGTGGATGAGTGGCCCAGCGCCGCTCCCTCTTTGTACATCTGTCAGAGCCTGAGCAGGGTGAGCAGGGTGAAAAGAGACAAATTGGACCCAAAAAGAAGGCCATTCACCTTCCCCAGACCCCCCTCCAGTGTTCCACCCCTCTATCCCATTCAGGTGCTCGGCAGGACCCTCAAGTGCTTGCTGGCTTATTCCATTTTCACTCCCCTCATAGAGTTCTCTGAGCCCACAAGTGTTTTAGCCCTCTTTTTTCTTCCCTCAATCCTCCCCTAAGCGGCTCTTTGTAAGTAGAATGGCTCACTTTTCTCAGGGCCTGAAGCTGCCGGGTTTTTTTCTTTTTTATTGTCTGCCACAGAGCTTTTCTGACGCTCTTTGTATGTTTACTCAATGACTGGTCGCTGACCGTAATTCCAACTGTTTAGTTCCTCACAACATGGCCCCTCAACCCATTTCACCCACCACCCCAAATATACACCAATCCCTTCTCCAAGCCACCGTGTTTTTATAATGCTGCGCCGTATTTTCTCTCTTATCTGCTGAATTGCAGGTAGAAGGAGATGCATTTAGCTGTTCTTCTTAACTTTTTAACCAGCTCTCTTCATGAAGCGCCCACTGTGCTCTTTTTATGGCTGTCCCAGCTATGACTATGGTCAATGGTCAGCTGCAATTTGTGCCATACCCAAACATGAGCTGTGGCTCACGGAGTTTATGTAAAAAGCTCATTTTTTATACTAAAGGTGATGTTTGTATTTGTGCACCAATAGCCTAATCACAGAAAAATGGTTCACATTCTCCAAACGCCTGCTTTACATTAGCAGCAACTTTTCTAACTCTATAGAAGACCCTTGGCTCCAAAATCATTGGCCACATACAAACTGTTCCCATAATGTTTATTGCTTGTGTTACTTCATAGCAGGACATTTGGGGGAATATATCACTGTTTACGAAAAATAGGAAATTAAATCTGTGAAAATTAATTTGACCTTTTAGAATGTTTGGATACCTTTGCAGTCAAAACATTTTGATTGGGAGTTCCCCAGCTCTGGGGGGGTCCCCTGTTGTACTAATTCATAAAATAATTGATCACTGGACTGAAGACATCAGAAAGTTGTTTTTATCATCATTGCTAAATTGTGAAAGTAGCTTTCCATTAGTATCCACATTCGTCATCGGAATATCAGGTTTTAAATCATTGAGCAATATCTAAAGAAATAGACTCACATCAGTGATTTCTGGAATTCCATGTTGTACAAGAACATCCTTAATTCTGTGAAAGGTTTTACATGTTCGCTGAGGGTCAAGCTTGGCCGTGCAGGGTGGGCAGAGGGGAGGTGCTCTGACCTACTGTCTGAGTTACTATGGTAATTGAGTGTCGTCATCAATGGACCCTCACTGCTGAGCTAGTGAGCCGGACTAGAATAGACCAGCAGTGGGCTCTGGAAAGCAGAGCAGGTAGGATTAGACAAGCCCTTTGTGTAAAGTGCATAATGTCTTGCAGTCAGATTTAAAGACCTCCCACCCCCACCACCTTAGTCTTATTTGTTTCTTTGTTTGTGCGAGTATGCTTATATGAGCTATGTGTGTACACTAGTGTAAGCAAGTGTGTTGTCAAAGTGAAAAAGAAGAAAAAGTAGTCTTGCTTTACGGCACTCAGCGGCCTCCCCTCTCCTTCACAAGGAAGCCTGTCACTTGGCATTAGTGTTGCCGCACCAGCAATCATCATTCCATGCCTCCTGCTAATTGCAGGCACAGCTGGGTCTCAGCAGGACACGCTCTCTTTCTCTCTCGTGTTGAACTTTTTCTGCCTTTCTCGCTCTAAAATAGTGCAAAAATTGCACACAAATTTTTCATCTGCACTACGCAGACTACGGCTCAGACATACTTGTCCAGTGGTCTGCTTAATGGTCACTTAGCAAACAACAGCGATTTATATTATTATGACTTCTTTTTTGACACCAATTCAACTGTGAACAAGATGTGTTTTCAATGTATTTCAAAATTTAAATTAGCTTGTACTTAATGAGTAGTTGTGGATTTTAACAAAAATATAAGTTATTAATATTCCACATTTTTTTCTTTAATGTTAAAAACATCTTCACAGCAATTAAATCAAAGAAGTTGAAACATTTTCGCCTCAATTTCCGTCACAGTCTGCCGATTATGCAAACTGTGTGGAGTCTGATGTAAGTGACTCAAAATACAGATAATGAGGTTAACAAAATGCAAGCTTTTTATTGGGCTGTTGCAAAAATGGGACGAAAGAAAAAATCAGAAATCCAAGGGAAGAAAAAAAGCTGCAACTACAAAAGCGTAGAAGAAGGAAAAAAGAAATTAACAAAGACTAAAGGGAAGAAACCACTATTAAAAACAAATTCCCCTCTCCCCTCGGTCTATCCTTCAGGCTCGGGTCCTCTACCAGAGGCCTGGGAGCTTGAGGGTCCTGCACAGTATCTTTGCTGTTTTCCAATTACCACTGGGACCACTGTTACCTTCACCCTCCACCTCTTCTCTGTGCTCTTGGTACTTCTCCTGTTCCTTCTTCCTGATTTTGATGTCATTCGGTATCATCGTCCTCTGTTTGTCCACCACTATGTCCGGTTGGTTAGCCACCACCATTTTGTATCTGGAAGTGCCACAGGATCTTAGCTTGGTCATTCTCCACCATCCTGGGGGCGTCTCCCATGTTGACCTCGAGACTTCCAGCCAGTGGCGTGTCTAGAAAATTTTTGTTGGGGGGGCCAGGTAGGGGCACAGATTTGGAGAAGGGTGGCAGATTTAATTGGCAGATAATGTTTAAAAAAAAAATTCTACCAACCCTTAACCATAATTCAATAATCCTATAAACCTAATAACCAAATGCACTTTTAACTCTTATTAGAAGGAGATTTTAACCACTACGGTGCAAAGTTTTTAGATACTGCGTTGATAAAGTACAAGAGATACAATCAGTGCTTTGTCAGTGCTTACTCAGCATTCAAGGACATCAATATTTGCATAGCATTTTTACTGACATGTAGTGCACATATGTTTTGGGCAAAAACATTTTTGAAAATTAAAATACGAACATTTGTAACAAACAATTGACAAATTAGCCAATGCAAAACTTTATCTGCCTGTTAAAAAAAGAAGATAATCTTCTCACAAACTGGTGTTTGATTTTGAAACAGGAAAAAAGTGGGGAAACAACTGAAAAGACTAACATTTGAATAAAACCTGAAAGCAAGTAAATACTTTCTATGCTGCCTTATGGTAAACTTTGGTAATATTGATAAAGAACAACACTGGCTGATGATAAAATACAGTCAGCTGGCATGGTGACACTGCCAGTATTAACCTGCAGGGCTGGACTGGGACAAAAAAATTGGGCATTTTTACTACAGACCGACCCACCAGGTATTAAAGCCATAAAGCCTTTGAATGAAAACAAATGCTGTTGTGACAGTGATGTACAGTCTTTTTGGTATATGTATGATTTCTATACATTTTACGTCAGATAAAAACTTTGGTTGTAAGATTTAGATAATTATTTAATAAAAACTAGATATTTTAAATGAGAATAAGAAAGAAAAGTATTTCTTTGTGCCCACCTTTCCCTGTTAATGCCCTACCTGGCCCCCTGGCAAAACTTTGCTAGACCCGCCCCTGCACAGTTACCAGCTGTCAGCTACATAAAAAAGGATCCTGGTGTTATTTGTCTCTCAGAAACAGTTCATAACTTCAACTCATCCATGTCACCTAAAAGGTAAACCTGTTTCTCCATCACCTGTTCAGCTCTGATGGTTCAGTAAGGACATCTCCTGGTTTCATCTTCATGTTTCCCTCTCACCACATATCTAAACAGACATAATGACCAGCAGCTTTACAGCTGTGGCTCCAGCAAACATCAGCTGATACTAGAAATTAATATTAAATACATTCTAACAACAGCTGATCAAGCTTAAACGTGCTGCTGTTGTTTAGCGCGACATCCGCTGGTTTCCTGTTTCTGGCGCAAAGTGAGCGATAAACAAACAAGAGAGAAAAGCCGATCAGCTGATCATTGATCAGTTTCATGATTGAAGTAGAAACAGGAGAGGCAGGGGGAGAGAATGAGAGAAGAAGAGGCAGCTGTGCAGCATAAAGACAGAATAAATCCAGCTTTGTGTCTTTTTCCATTCTAGCTAAAGTCCGGGACAAACTGCGTCTCTTCTCAGCTCAATACGAAACGTGTAATATTTTCTCTGAATGAGGGACCATTCCATTTTTTTAAGGAGCCGTTGGCAACTCTACTAACCTTATGAATAAAATAAAGTTCACTATCAGTAACATCATAGCACCCACCCAGCTGTATAAAAACTCCGTCAAACTGGCTAGAACGCAGTATGAGTTATTGCAACTGACAGTAAAAAGTCAGCAACATGAAAATAAACTCCACCTAAACTTGGTTTATATCTGACCCAGATAGACTGCAGGTCATAACTTCTTACCTGAAGTTCAGTTCACCTGACACTCGGACTGGCGGCTGCCTCGGGGCTCTCCTCCTGCCTCCCCTTCCCTCATCCACCTGTTGCCTCTGTGGAAGCCCCGTCATAGCCACCACCAAACAACGGAGTTATTTCTACACATCGACCTGCATCTGGCCAATCCACCACCTCTCATTGTTCATGCCATTACAAAAAAAATAAAAAATAAGTCACTGGGGATATGCCCGGTATGCCCGATGGCCAGTCCAGCTATGTTAACCTGCAACCAAATCTGCAGCTCCATACAGCAATGTTACGACTTAGATTATATCTTATAACTCATAACTCTTATGTTAGCTGCCCTCAGTAGCATACTGTCTGAAATATTCCACAGCTGCAATAATTCTTTAAGTGTTATTTTTTTCCTTGGTATTCTAATTTCACCGAAGTTTACTAAACTCAACAAACTTAATATTACTTACCGGGACATTTATTCTGTCCTCATTTTCTTTCACCCAAAAATAGTTTCCTGCAGTGACATCTTTCGCGCTTGGCTCTCCTACCTTTGCTAACGTGATGCGCATAGCGCAGAAGCGATGCTGCATTCACTTACACTCGGATATCTGAGCGTCACCGTGAAAACATAATCGGACATTTGATATTTGATTGAATTTTATTGTTTTGCCTTTGGGGTGGCACCTGGGGTGGCCAGTCTGGTTTGGGGGGTGGCCTGTGCCCCCCCAGGCCACCCCGCTGGACACGCCATTGCTTCCAGCCCATACTCAGCACAGATGTCCCTGTACACTATGCCGGCCACTTGGTTATGGCGTTCCATGTATGCCCTGCCTGCTAGCATCTTGCACCCTGCTGTTATGTGCTGCATTGTCTCAGAGAAACAGAACACCTGCATAATTAGCGTGGCTTGATGGTTTAAGCTGTGAACACACTGCCAAATCTTTGTCCCTGTCCTGTCCCTCTTTATTCACTCCTCACTCTGAGTGTTGACTCCCACATATTCCTGCTCCACTATAACACTGGGACTTTACTGAAACACAACAGAACAGAAGTGAACTTAGTGAACTGTGAGAGGAAGAGAATCCCAACGTAAAACACATACAAAGATACATCTTGTTTCCTTTTTTAAAGTGAGACAGATAGGTTCCAGTGTTTGCGTTCATTACATTCATGTTGCTTTCTTTTACTTTCAACAGGCACCATAACATAACATATGTCTGTTTAATACAGCTTTTAACAGGATTGTATTAGTGTGTTATAATAATATCTGAATGTTATAAGTTAAATTAATGTACACAATGTTCCCACTCTCATGGTTTCCTCTTCAGACACTTGCAATAAAATACGAAAAGACAAATAGTTTAACAGAACGTTAACAGAAAGTTTTGCCAGAATTAAATCCCCTGTCCAGACTATTTGGCAAGCTGTACAACTTAACTCAAAATACAACGACACCAAATCTTGAAAGAACAAATTAATTAAGTAAATTAAGTAAAAGCAGGCGGCTTTGATCAGGACCCTTTTTCTGCTTTCCACGCAGCACATCCCCCCTTCTGTCCCCCACACAGCCGTAACTCTTTCAGAAGAACATCCACCATGTTTTTATGAACTTCAGCAATTTATATATAAGCCTTGGTGTTTACCAGTGGCCAGTGTTAAGGCCAGAGCGCATTCAGAATAGAAACAGTTCTATGAGTAATACAAAGACCTTTAACTGGAGGCTGTGTGACTCCCTTGTTTCAGTACGTTGCTGTGTTCAAAAGGAGAGACAGAGCATATGCAACGGGGTTTTATAGGCACCAATATCAGGCAGTTCACACCCCCTAATTAGTCAGTGGTCATTCAGATCTGTCTCAGGGTGCTGAGGCAAGGTCTCAGGTGGAATTACCTAATAGCAAAGCTTGTTAGAGGTTTGCACGAGTAGGCATAAAGTTGGACTCCAGGAACTACTGTATTTCTTACAAAACACAGTATTCTAATATCAAAATAAAATTAAAAGTAGCAAATAAGGTAGCAGGCCGTGCAAAATGTTTTGGTCCAAACAACATATTGACAGTGATGTCTACTTTAAGTACATTAACAAACTGACCAAATTACCACTGAAAGCATTGAAATAAATAACAAAGAAGTAAGACTATAATTTTACTTTTTAGATAATTTGAGTACTAAATAATAAAATCATTGTTTAATAAATAAATAGTGAAATGTGTACTCTCTCATGTGTTTTTGTTCAAGGTTGTATTTACTGCACACACACACACACACACACACACACAAGAGGCAGAAAGAGGCAAAGTCCCCCGATTCCTTGTAATCTCTTTGTACCCACCATAATGTGGCCCCTACTCAGCTTCAACATTCCTGTCACTCTGCAGCATAAAGGCTCATGAATAGCCCCACAAAGGAGGGCCTCTGACCTAACAAATTGGTTGGCTTTTTTGAGATTTTCTGAGTGTGTGTGTGTGTGAGGGTGGGTGTGGGTGTTTATAAGGGCTGATTTATGGTCTGGTTGAACAACTTCTGACTATGTTAGAGACACAGTGGAGGGCTGAGTGAAAATGCAGTTGTCATTGTTTTGGTATCGTTTAAATAAACAGGGTAATAAGGCCTTTTTGCACATCTTTTCTGAGAAGTTCTTATGTACAGTTAGCAAATTATGACATGAAGTGGGTTTAAATATTGGATTGCATGTGTTGAAAAACAGTCACACAGAGCCCCCCATAATCTGATGTAAGCAGGGTATTTGGAGAGAGATTCTGAAGGTATTTCAAAGTCTGAATAATTATTTATTAGCTGCTTTCACTCACAGAGAAATCAGTATAACTACTGTCATCTGTAGTTATAAAGAGGTAATCAGACTTCAATATGCAAAACTAAAGAAGTCAGTTGCTTCACCAGTTTGAGGTTAATATCACACATTTAGCATCATCCCTCATCTAGCAAACCTTACTGTGAAATAAAAGGATTTTATAATGGCCAGTAACCAGAAACTTCTTAAAGTCAAAGCTGTGAAGAAAGCGAAGTGCTATGTCTAACCATATCAATAACACTGGTTTATAGTGATGCAAGCCATCAGACAGGTCACTAGGTTAGGCATTATTAGGTATATTATTTCACTTATCACATCACTCAGTGATTCTGTTGCAATACACATTTAATTGAAAATGTTTAGATGCCTCGGAGCCATCATCTAGTCAGTTCAATTCATTTTCATTTATACAGCACCTTGATCTTTCTGAGTGAACTTTCTTAAAACATCAGCATATCTATTGGATCCCACTCCTACAAGGCTGCTTAAAGAGGTCTTAACATTAATCACTGGTCCAGGCTTAAATATGATCAGTTTATTTCAACATAGTCCTTCAAGATGGCCGCAATTAAACATCACTTACAAGCTAGAGCTTTTAAGCAATGCCATGCTAGAGCATGCTGTAGGTATTAAAACTACTATGCTGCAGTGGTTTGTATCATATCTATCTAATAGACTCCAGTTTGTGCATGTAAATGGAGAGTCCTCTTCACACACTGAGGTTAATTATGGAGTCCCACAGGGTTCAGTGCTAGGACCAATTCTGTTTACGTTATACATGCTTCCATTAGGAAGTATCATTAGAAGGCATAGCATACATTTTCACTGCTATGCTGATGACACCCAGCTCTATTTATCCTAACATATCCTTCAATGTGCATATTAAATAAATATGTAGGATTTGCACAATCTCTCTAAAGTTAGAAAGAAACTGTCTCAAAAAAAAAAACTAGTTTGCGCATTTAGTACATCTTGGCTGTAATTCATCATTATCAAGATGTCCTAAAAACTCCCTGAACAGCCTTCAGGCAAAATGCTGTCGTGAGAGTACTAACATGGACTAGCCAGAGAGAGCATATTTCTCCTGTACTATATCCTATATATCTGAATCGAAATTTAAAATCCTTCTCATTGCATACAAGGTCTTAAATAAAATGGTGGTGCGTAGAGACATATGCAACCCTTTTATGCAGCACCCAACTCCTGTGCACCTTTTTGTGTTTTTAATGCGTTTTTGTTGCATCTTCCTGCAACACATGCCTGCAATGTCAGTCGTCAATCCTTTTTCTTATTTTGTATATATTTCGCTTGTTGTGTGTGTATCCATTTGGACTGTATATATTTCTGCTGTTTGCTATATGTTCCTGCTGGGCAGTATTTATATTTTATTCAAGCACAGTTGGTGTGGAGCAGCTACAACTTAATTGCACATGTACAATGATAATAAGGGGCTATCCTATTCTATTCTATAATCAGGCCAAATCTTATCTTAAAGACCTCCTATGAAACATATCACTTTTTCAAGATTTTTCTCATCTAGAAGCATTGTAAGGCTCATCCAAGTAATGTCTTCACTTCTGTGGAGCTCAAGTCTTAAATGGTGAGTCTTCTTCACACAATTAAGCTCATTATAAAGTACCACAAGGGTACTTTTTTGCTGGGACCAATTCTCTTTCCATTATACGTGCTCCATCAGGCAGTATAATTAGAAGGTCTAAAGTGTCTAACCACATGATTACTCTGAATAGCATTATCTTGGCCTCCAATAACACTGTGAGATATCCTGAAGTCAGTCAGTCCTACATGTTTCAGAACTGTCAAAAATATCTCTGAAATTAGGATTATCCTGTCAGGGTGATGCTGAAAGACTAGTTCATGCATTAATTACTTCTAGCCTCAGCTACTGTAATTCAGTATTACCAGGTTGTTATAAAACTAACTGAAAAGTCTTCCGTTGATCCAAAATGCTGGCATAGCATTTTGGATTTGGCAATACTGAAAGGAACTAAAAAGAAAGCATATTTCTCCAATACTGGCTTCTCTTCATTGGCTCCTTGTTAAATCCTGGATCAAATTTAAAATCCTGCTCCTCACATACATGAATAGTCAAGCCCCATCTTATCTTAAAGGCCTCATAGTACCGTAGTACCCCAATAAAGCACTTCTCAGACTGCTAGCTTACTAGCGTGGAGTGGAACCTTCTCCTTTCAGGCCCTCTGGAACACGCTCCCAGTTTGGATTAGGGAGGCTGACACCCTCTTTACTTTTAAGATTACAGCGGTCCCTGGTTTATCGCAGGAGTTACGTTCTAAAAATAACCCGCGATAGGTGAAATCCGTGAAGTAGCCAATTTCATTTTTTACAATCATTACAGATATTTTAAGGCTGTAAAACCCCTCACCACACACTTTATACACTTTTCTCAGACAGGCACGAAGATTTTCACACTTTTCTCTCTTGTTTAAACTCTCAAAGTTCAAACCTTCATAGAAAAATAAGAATGAAACCAAAGATCAAACCCTGTTTTCAGGTCCAGAACATGGGAATTAATGAATCAATGGTATGAAAGTGGAGGAAGCAAGAAGAATGAGTTGAGTAACGTTTGACATATCTGACTGTTTTGTTTCGCTTGATGCGCCTTATGGTCTGAAAAATACAGTAACTTCTACCTTCCTTTAGCATGTCCAGAAGTTCAAGTTTTCCATCTTCCTCTGCCTTTTGGGTGCTGTTGCAGGTGCCTTTGATGGTGCAAAACGTTTCATCAACATTGTTGTGTTTTATGGGGAGAAAACTTACAAACATACAGTACAGCACTTCAGAGTCACACTGCTAGGATCGAAGATTTATGTAAATCCGTCAAGCAGAACGCATTCTGTACTGTACAGGATACGGAGATTGATTGACAATGGTCTACAGCCTGCATCCTGACAATGGTCAGCATGCAGAATACAATGCGCTGTAAAAAAAAAAAAAAAAAAAAGCATGCAAAAATGCAAAAAAATCGGAGCAGCGAGGCTGTGAAAAGTGAACTGCGTTATAGCGAGGGACCACTGTACACCTAAAGCTTTATAGTTTCATAGTTAGGGCTGGTGATCACATGACCCTGAATCTCGCTTGTTTTATAGTGTAATTTCTTTACGTTGTTGCATTAATGCAAGTTATTATATTGCTGATGACAGCAATATAATAATCTTCAATGCAAAAAATTTCATTAAACAGCTGAGTAGGTAGTTGGGGAAGGTTTCGGGGGTTTAGAGGTGTACTGCAAATCCTGCTGGTGGCAGTGCCCCCCACTGCCAAGCACCATCTGAAGACTGGGGTGTGAACATGCATGAGGTTTGCGTGTAGCAGTGGCAAGAGCTGGTGTCAAATGGGGGCAGGAGGTTGCTCTATCGCCCATCTTTTGCTCAAAGAGGGATGGACCAATTTTATACATGTGTATGAGGCAGTGTGCTTGTGTGTGTGTTTAGTGTTGTACAGGGTGTGCATGTTGCCCAAGTGTAGGTAGAGCTTCATCAGACTGTTGTGAGGTGACAAAACACACACAAATGCACTAACACAGTCAAGGCTGTCGAGCAAATCGGGGCCCATGATTCAGATGGAACTCGTTAGAATGTCACAGATTTTGATCCCTGTGGGGTTATGGCATTATGTATGCAGAGCCATATTACGCTTATTTTGGCTGTCTGCAAGAGCTAGCCCCCTGCTGATCCCCATGCAGCCTAAAAAAGAGAGCTTGGGAGAATTTGTTTTTTTTCTCATGCTTTTGTTATCTCCAGACATAAAGCGAGAGGGGCCAACACTGTTCATTTGACAACCTTAGTCAAAGTGATTTTCAAGTTTGTGGATGCCACAATTTGTTCACCCTATCCTGAAAAAGTCAGATCTCTTCCTGCATGGTTTGACAGTAAAGTGGCTTTGAAATATTTGTAGCTCAGATAGCTGCGTTTTAGAGAAAGTGAAGAGATTTCTCCACAAATTTGAAATGGGCCCATAGAGCCCAAATTTTAAATTCAATTCAATTCAATTCAATTCAATTCAATTTTATTTATATAGCGCCAAATCACAACAAAAGTCGCCTCAAGGCGCCTCAAGGCGCTTAAACAGAAGTTGTTGTTAATTAACAGGAAAAGTATGTTTACTTATGCATGTATGTATCTTTTCAATAATTATGGGTGGTATGGTGGTGCAGTGGATGGCACTACTGTTCCACAAGGTGCCTGCCTGGCACCTGTGCCTGTATGGGTTCCCTCCAGGTCTCCCTACGGGAGCTCAGATAGTCTCCAGCCCTTCACAGTAGCATCACAGAACTTTTTCCCACACCAGTACTTTTTTAGATATATATTCTGCATTTTTCAGAGTTAATTGGACAATCTAATATAACAGAAGGATTATATTTAATACTTAAATGAAAATTATTGGCAAACAGACTCTCAGACTGGAGTCTAGTATGGTTGCTGGTGTCTGCCAGCTGTACAGGCATTCATGTCCAGTGTACACTGAGTTCTCAGACACCTAGCACTTTGTGGACAAAGCTGTTTTCACCTTGTCTGAAATGTTCCTATGATCCAATTTCTTTCACACAATACACAGCATGTTTTACTTTGAATACTGTCAAGTATAGCGCTGAATTTGTTTAGATTTTATTACACTTTTGGATTTATCACACTTGTTGAAAACAAGTTTTAAAATTTGGGGGGGTTTTAAAACCCACCCTCCTTTGTTCTAAATAAGCTCTATTCACTAGCTGGGCCCTCATTTTAGGTTTGACAGCGTTTTGGTAGGTAAAGGTGATGCTTGGACATGAATTGAGCTGCGGTTTGGGGAAGGCCTCGAAGGGGACTGGCGACAGCGGCCTGGCAGATCCCCGTGTACTAAATAGGAGTGAAGAAGTTAAAGAATTGAGAACAAGGAGGGAGGGAGGGTGGGGCACGTAAACGAGAATGAACAGTTTGCAGAACTGGGGAGAGATAAATGACAACCGGAAGGAGCATGTTTGGAAGCGTGGTCCCGCTCCTGAAATCCCGATACATAATCTCCAATAAATACTGAACATCTTCTTACTAACCATGTCTTATAAAAGAGCCTCACCATTTTTACAGAGTTTTATAGAAAATTTCTAAAGACAAACTAGATGCTAAATGGACTGGTACTTCTGTAGCACTTTTCTTCTCCGTTTGAACAATTCACCCATTCACACATTGATATAAGCGCCCTTTTTAACCTAACATTCAAACAATCTTGGGGTCCAGTAGCCTACACAAGGATAGTCCTTTTCCACTAGTACTTACTTGGATTGGCTTGGCATGGCTCTACTTGGTTTTTAGGGTTTTTCATTACATCGTAGTACCTGGTACCAGGTACTTTTTCAGTGCCTACTCAGCATATGTTAGGTGGTACTCCATTGTAATGAAATCACATTCACTTGCCTCGAGCTGCATTGAGTCGAGCCGAGTAGGAGCAAAAGGCCTGTTAGATTGGTGGTGGACCTGCTGTAGCACCTGAGACACAAATGGCTTTACAACTGATGCAACATACGACTTTAACACAGATAAATGTTTGTTTGGGTCTTTCTTTCTTTCTCTATGCAACTTATAACTACTCACTGTTGGTCTGCACTATAAAATTGGTATTAAATTCAAACTGGCATTAAAAAAGGTTTTAAATCTGATGAAACTCGCAGGCATTATGTGTACACCAGATGTCCCTGACAGGCTTCCAAAATGCTAGTCATGGCAGCAAGAAGTCTTGTGACGTAACTGTCAAGTCCTTTTTTTATATAACATTAAGAAAACTAAAACAGAGCAAGCACAAAATGGCTGCTGCAAAAATGGCTGCAGATGGGACCTGTGCAAAGTCTCTTCAAAGGGAGAAGTGAAGGAGGGGCGGGTGATGGCAAGAGCAGCCAGTCAGTGGATCAGTCACTCCAGGCCTGGCCTCTCGGTGGGGGGTTGTGCTTGGGGCGAGATCACAGGCCTGCTGCCTCCCTGATGCCTTCACAGGCACACAGCAACAGATAGGAAGCTGTTGGCACCAGGTTGCCTCACTTATTCACCCCAGCACTGCTTCAGCACAATCATCTTTTCTGTAACCCATGTCCTCATTTACGGAGCTTGACCTACATGTAGACCTGGTGTCTTCATCGTGTCAGCCAGTCTGAACACCAAAGCAGGTTATGGTCTGCTTTGTTCTGTTCAAAAATGGATACATACGGAGTAGTTTTTGTGCTACTCATCGAGGTCATCGTTGATAGATAAAATAATATCTTAGCTTACTGTCACATCTACATTTTCTATAATTATGTGTATTGTGGCTCTGCGGGTCACGCTCAACAGTGGCACATAATAACTGGGGAAATGGGAGAAAACATGGTAATGTGGTATATCCTATGGTTCCAAATAAACTTTTACATTAAGCTTTAAGCTTTTATATGTATTTATTTCATTGGTGACTAACCCAGTCACCAATGTAAAAAAGGCATCTTAAAAAGTTCTTCATTCATTCATAATTTAATTCCAAAGGGCAATCTTTTGTATATTCTATAGGCAACCCTTTTTGTTTTAATGTCTTCAGTACTGCTTATGGATCATGAAAATCAGAAATCCAGTATCTCAATATGTTGATTTTAAGTAAATTAATAATTAATGTATTTTGTAGGAAAATATGTACAGCAGCATGGCGAAAGAAACGTTTGAGGCTAGTGTCAGATCAAGAGCCACTATGCCAAGATCCAAGAGTCTGGAACAAGAAGTCCAAGTTGTTTTAAGTCCAGTATGACGTTTCTAGAGTCTGTGATGATTTGTGGTGCTATGTCCTCTGCTGATTCTGGTGGTGGTTGGTCCACAGTGTTCTAATAAGTCAAACAGCAATGCAGCTGTCTATTTGGAGATCTTATGTCGTAGAATAGGAAATTGTTGGTAAACTGGTGCCAGGGTACAAAAAAGGGCCTCAACGCCTGTGATGAAATCACAGGAGCTCTGCTAGAGAAGAGTGTGGCAGTTAGTGAAGATATTGTAATGATGAGTCGGGGATTAATCTGGTTTTGTATTATGTGTTATAGCAGGCAGAGCGTGGACAAGGGACAGAGTGGGCAGGTTGTGAATAGGTAAGGGGGAGCTCTCGCTGCAGCAGCGCTGAGCAGTTTCAGAGGATAGCACTGTCAGATTAAGGGTGGCACATATAAACATTTGAGGGGGTCAAGGCTGGGGTCAGGGTTCGTGGATGCTACTTGGACCTTTTATTTACTCGGCAAGTCAAGCTATCACACAAGAGAGTAACATTATGGTGTCAGAATATGGAGTGCTGTCATCAGAGAACTGACGGCACAAGGTATAAGGCTTTACATTACAGGACTCGGAAAGGTAGGTGATAATGAGAGTGTGGGAAGTTTCCACACACAGAGTTAGCCCAGCAATTTCATCTGAAAAATTACTCATAGGGAAAAAAGTTAGGAAGAGAAGAAAAACAAAATCCCACCCAAACCTGTCCTGCTGAAACCAGCAGCACATCTCATGTGTGCTGAGTCAGCTTTATGGTAAGATAACCACAAAAGACAACGAGTGACTATTTCTAAATAGTTAATACTAGAATTTGACAATACTGTAAAATGAAGCATTTAGAATCCTTTTAACAGGACACTCTTTTCCCCTAATGTGGAATGACATAAGAAAAACGCTAATTGAATCCAACTTTCATGCTAGATTAAGCAAATATGGGTTGTGGCAGCACTGTCTATTACAGCTCAGTAATAAAGTGGTAATAGTAGGGTAATAAGGCAGAAACAGAACCTAATAAGTTATTACCATTCAAAGATCCAGCATGCAGCACGTAGCACCAAGCCACCTGCTTACATACTGAACATTAAAGCAACCACGACCATCTATGGTAGTTCTCTGAGCAACAATTTCACAGATACAGATTGTCCTTTGTACCATTATAATTTTTGTATAAAGTAAAATAATTAGTCCAAAATAACATATACGTTGGGATATTCAATGTCTATCATTAGAAATAAACAAATACAAAATTAATTGGGGGTGCGGGGAGCTATACTCTTAGTACACCACACATCCAACCCCTCACATAAACTGTTATAACTAGAGTGCTTATATATAACAGATACAGACAGACACACTCACATTCACACCCATGGGCAATTTAGAGTTACCAATTAACCTATCCCCACTAACTGCATGTCTTTGGACTGTGGGAGGAAGCCGGAGTACCCGGAGAGAACCCACACAAACACAGAACATGCAAACTCCACTGTGCTGCCCTGCCAGAGTGAAAGCTATGGGAGATTTTAGACATGTTAGATTGTGTGAGTGGCGTGATGGTGTAGTGGTTAGTACTATTGGCTGAAATCAAGACGGTTTATGGTTTGAACCCTGGCTGGGTTTTCATAGTCATTTTAATATATCATTACATTCCAAATAGTTTCTTTATGCGTCTTTCAAATCAAGTAATTTATCATATTCAATAGACATTTCCTCCCTCTAAACATGCATATACCCCCTCCCCCTTCATTTTCATTCCCTTTTTTCTCCAGACTCCCATCCATTCTGCTGTGACCCTGACTGTGCAAAGTGAGTCGGCTTGTATTAGTATCACCCTACACTCATCACTGTCCATCAATTAGGCTGACACCAGCAAGGGCCCAAAGAGAAACATCTGCAGCTGCTGTGCTCGGAGCGCACTGTGCCTCACAGAGCTTACTGTTTGTCTAAGCCAAGGAGTCAATGCTAGTTTGAAAATGGAAATACTGATCTAATTGGTCGATGGATGGTACCTTGATAATACATGATGTGGAATGCTATGGCTAAAGTAACAAATACTACAACCAGTGGTTTTCTTAGTCTTGATTGGGATGCATCTTGGTGTGCTATTTTTAAAATCATTACTAACGTAGTAAATGACATCACAGAACAAACCAAGACTAATTTAATTACATGAAAGCAAAGAAATGTAAATGGAAGCCAGACAGTATTCCCCCAGAAAAGTTACTGCAGGTTAGGTATTAAAGTACATTAAAATTACTTTAGAAGGCTTTATCAGAAATGACTAATAGCGGCTAATCATTATGCTAACTTATGCTTCCTGTCGGAAGTAAGGAGACTCTAGCATGAAACAAAGCACCATTCTCCACACCATTAGACAACCACAAAGGCACTGCTACAAGGCAGGTAGCCATGGTTTTAGTCAAAAACCTAACCCTACCAAGCATCCAACAGAAACTGGTATTCATCAGAGCAGGCAATATTTTTCTACATTCCTGATTTACTATCCATCCATCCACCCTTTCTTTCTCTCTCGCTCATTTCCTTTCTTTGTCAGTATTCCGTCCATCTGCTCAACACATTCTTTTCATTCATTACATACATACATACATACACTTTCACCTCTACCCTTAATCACCCAAACCTGCTCTTCATTCTTTCCAGCCTAAGCTCTTGGGTCGTGTCCAAATTCATGGGCTGCATCCTCCTGAGGCCGCATTTCTAGACCGATTACGTCACAGCGACGCGCCGAAGGCGGTCCAAATTCGTAGACTCCTCTGAATGCAGCCGACAAATGCGTCCTCCTTTTCCCCGAATTTGAAGGATGGGTCGGGTGTGTCCTTCGTGGCCTACCATATCCCAGAATTCATAGCGCGGCCCAGCCAAACTCCAGTTTCCAACAATGGCGGCCGCTACTAAGTTTTAAAATTACTCTTACTAATCTTTCTGGGTCACAAAATAAACTTTTAACATATTTTCAGGTGAGAAAGTAGCTGTGTAAACATCAAACATCTGCTCGGTTTATCAAGATATCGCATATTTGCAAAAGTGCTTCGACATTTTCAGAGACGTCTGCTACCCACCAGCTCGATAGCTAGCCGGGAGCTCGAGGGTTACTGGAGCCGCCGAGAACGGCACAACTCCCGGCACATCATTTTCAGATCACCGCGGACTTTCGCTGCTCGGGTTAAACGTGATATATAAGTCACTTAGACAACCTAAAAATGTTATTGTTGGGCTTTTTTCAGTGTTTTGTTTGTTCGTGAGTAAATCGGTTTGGCTGAGATTAAAGTTATTAGATTAGATAAAATAAAACTTTATTAATCCCCCGGGTGGGTTCCACCTTGGTTTTCACACAGCTGACTAAACGTCAAACAGAAAACTGATTAAACAGTAGTATGAGACGGTCGAGAGTTTACGCCAGTGTCCTGTTATATTTTAGACAGCAAGGAGCAGACGGCCAGTTTATTAAACTCCACCGAGACAGCGGTGACGCTAATCAGAAGGCTAGACCGTCCAATTTCACGGCCGTTTACTTCCGGCCTACCCGACCCTCTGAGGACCCGGCCCACATAGACCGCGAAGGCCGGGCCCTCAGGAGGATGCAGCCCATGAATTTGGACACGACCTTGGTCTAGGCAGTTGTGTGCTGTTTTTACAGGAAGGCAAGTAGAACCAATTGCTAAGATGACTGCCAAGCCTGTTCAACTTGCCTGTTTTATGGCCATGGTTAGAACTCCTGTCCCCTCTCCATCGTGGTTTCTTGCTGTTGTATTAAAGGAATAATTAAGAACTTTTTCAAAGACCATCCTCACGTTACCCACATGATTCGCGGGGGGAAACTTTTCCGTTACGATGCTAAATCACTGTAATTCATTTACCCTCTAATGCTAGCTGCATTTCTATACGAAGTGTAGGTCTAACTGATCTCAGAACAGTAACAGCTGAGCCAGTGGCAGCTTGCCTCGCATGCTGCTCTCCCATCAGTTTACAGTCACAATTCACATGTACAAACTACTAGAAAAGAGCTGCTGGGCTCTCAGGAAATTGATGAACTGATTTAGTTTAAGAAATCAGTCACATTGGTCTTTGCAGTAGCCCTTTTACACCAATCATAATGGGGGGCTCAGCAGTCCTGAGAGGTGGATTTGACTAAATGGTTTCATTAAATCCAGTTTAAGTTAACTTATATAGCATTTATACCCAAGTGGCCTCACGACCGCCTCTCTGTTTTGGTGGATAATGTAGCTCTTTTTAAGATATCAGTCTCCAGCTTGCACTGGGGCTGTTTGAAACAGAGTGTGAAGCAGTGGGAATGACAAATAGCATTTCCAAGTCTGAGGCCATGATTCTCAGCCAGAAAAGGGTGGCTGGAGCACTCCGGGAAGGGGATAAGTTGCTACCACAAGTCGAGGAACATTGTTCCTTTGGCCTCTTCCTCATCAAACCCAGAATTATCCATCGGATTGCAAAACAGAGAAGCATGATTTGTCACTACAGAGAACACCTCTTCACTGCGCTAGAATCCCGTGGTGCCATGCTTACACCACTGCATCCAGTGCTTTGCATTGCGCTTGGTGATGTAAGGCTTAAATGCAGCTTTTTGGCAATGGAAACTCATTCCATGAAACCTTCTATGCACTGTTCTTGAGCTGATCTGAAGGCTGGAGCTCTAAAGGAATTGACTGTGCAGAAAGTTGGCAACCTGTGTGCATTATGCACCTCAGCATCTGCTCACACTGTGCTGTGGACATAGAAGTGATTGGAACACCAGAATTAAATTATTTGGATGGGTGAGTGAATACCTTTGGCTATGTAGTGATGTCCTTCAGCAAACACAGTAAACAAATATGTAAGGCAGCCTTTATTCATTTGCTCATTAAAAATATCCTGTCTCAGAGTGACGCTGAAAAACTAGTTCATGCATTTATTACTTCCAGGCTGGACGACTGTAATTCATTATTATCAGGATGTCCTAAAAACTCCCTGAAAAGCCTTCAGCTGATCCAAAATGCTGCAGCAAGAGTCCTGACAGGGACTAGAAAGAGAGCAGATTTCTCCTGTTTTGGCTTCCTGTTAAATCCAGAATTCAAAATCCTGCTCCTCACATACAAGGTCTTAAATAATCAGGCCCATTGAACCAAATCACCTCATACCCATATGGAAAAGAAATAGAAAAAACTTATAAAAGACTTGCATCAGATGTGGCCTACTTCATATAGTGAATCATATAAGGCGTATATGAAAGTGGCCACTTTCATATATTGTTTTAGTAAGTATCCAAAACATACAAGTTTCACTTATATAATTTTTCAATGGATCTTATATCTGTTTTCACTCTTGTATGCTTTTTATACAAGTTTCACACAAGACAGATACAAACTTTATAAGATTTATATATATCTTTTCCATATGGGGAAGTCAACATTAAGTATGATGAACTGGTTCTGATGTTTTATTAATAAGAAAAGTAAGAAACTGAGATTCTGCATCCAAGAAGAAGGCAGCAGCAGGGAGAATTTCACTGTTTCATCCAGGAACTGAAGCTGCCGCTTTCATACGTATTTCAGGAGGGCAGTTTGGACTTTAGTTAGCAGAGGTGGGACCTCATCTAAAGAGGCAAAGAAATCGTTTCAGAGAGCCGACTGGTCTGGAGTAGAGTAGCTGTGTGTCTGAGTTGAAATAGGATTATTTATCACTGCACTTGTTGAAAATGCAGTGACCTGAGTCGTCAGATCTGTGTATTTGGATTCCAGCAATCAAAAATAAAGGGCAGGAAATTTGTTCAGTGAAATTACGCAGCTAGAGTCAACGGCTGCATTAAGAATTGGTAAGTCCAAAACACAAAATATTTGAATAGATTTTACACGTCTAGTGTGTAAACGCCTTCTCAATGGTACACAGCAAGGATGAAATTATCCTTTTTTTTCAGCCAAAAGCACCATCGCAATAATCTCTACAGAGGTCAAGTTATTGTTTAGAGCTAAAATTGTGCATTTCACAGAGAATCACTTGACACTACAGTGGTGTATGTTTGTGTGTATTTTACAGCAATGGTACACGAGCACAATGACCCTTATAGGAACATGGCTGACTGACCGTGTGGACCTGCAGCTCCATGTTTATCAGTTGAAGGTTCTCATTAGAATTGTCAAGGTGAGAATTACTTGCTATTATAAACTCAGCAAAAAAAGTAAGGAAATTTGTGTTTGGCTAATTTTTCCTTCATTGTAACACTGCTTCTAGCCAATAGATCTTATCCTCTTAGCCTGTTTATTTTCCCTTAAATATTGCAACAGTTATAAGGAAAATGTATTTGTGGGTTAACGACAGAATTGAGCCTATTGGTTGTGCCCATGAAAAAACTTCGACCCTGCTGCAGTGTTCGCTTGGTGTCTGATTAAAGCATGCCCTATTTGACTTATCTGAATAGGGTACCTGCCATAGGGCATGGGTATCAAACTCCAGTCCTCCAGGGCTGGTGTCCTGAAACTTTTCCATGTGTCCCTGCTGCAACACACCTGAATAAAATTAGTAGGTCATTAGCAAGACTCTATAGAACTTGATTGCATGCTTAGGTCGCGACCCCCAACCCTATTCAAGTAAATAAAAGTGAAGTAGCATGTTTGAAAAAACGTACTTCTAAACATATTTTTAGTTCACCATGTTCATTCATTCATGAGCTGCTGTAACAGGAATCAAATGGCTGAATTGCCACCTCAGCGTGAAGTCAAGTTCTATAGAGTATCAATTAAGGGAGAATAAAAGAATATACATACACACACGCACGCACGCACGCACACACACACATATATATACATATATATATATATATATATATATATATATATATATATATATATATATATACACACAGTGGGGCAAAAAAGTATTTAGTCAGCCACCGATTGTGCAAGTTCCCCCACTTAAAATGATGACAGAGGTCAGTAATTTGCACCAGAGGTACACTTCAACTGTGAGAGACAGAATGTGAAAAAAAAAATCCATGAATCCACATGGTAGGATTTGTAAAGAATTTATTCGTAAATCAGGGTGGAAAATAAGTATTTGGTCAATAACAAAAATACAACTCAATACTTTGTAACATAACCTTTGTTGGCAATAACAGAGGTCAAACGTTTACTATAGGTCTTTACCAGGTTTGCACACACAGTAGCTGGTATTTTGGCCCATTCCTCCATGCAGATCTTCTCGAGAGCAGTGATGTTTTGGGGCTGTCGCCGAGCAACACGGACTTTCAACTCCCGCCACAGATTTTCTATGGGGTTGAGGTCTGGAGACTGGCTAGGCCACTCCAGGACTTTCAAATGCTTCTTACGGAGCCACTCCTTTGTTGCCCGGGCGGTGTGTTTTGGATCATTGTCATGTTGGAAGACCCAGCCTCGTTTCATCTTCAAAGTTCTCACTGATGGAAGGAGGTTTTGGCTCAAAATCTCACGATACATGGCCCCATTCATTCTGTCCTTAACACGGATCAGTCGTCCTGTCCCCTTGGCAGAAAAACAGCCCCATAGCATGATGTTTCCACCCCCATGCTTCACAGTAGGTATGGTGTTCTTGGGATGCAACTCAGTATTCTTCTTCCTCCAAACACGACGAGTTGAGTTTATACCAAAAAGTTCTACTTTGGTTTCATCTGACCACATGACATTCTCCCAATCCTCTGCTGTATCATCCATGTGCTCTCTGGCAAACTTCAGACGGGCCTGGACATGCACTGGCTTCAGCAGCGGAACACGTCTGGCACTGCGGGATTTGATTCCCTGCCGTTGTAGTGTGTTACTGATGGTGACCTTTGTTACTTTGGTCCCAGCTCTCTGCAGGTCATTCACCAGGTCCCCCCGTGTGGTTCTGGGATCTTTGCTCACCGTTCTCATGATCATTTTGACCCCACGGGATGAGATCTTGCGTGGAGCCCCAGATCGAGGGAGATTATCAGTGGTCTTGTATGTCTTCCATTTTCTGATGATTGCTCCCACAGTTGATTTTTTCACACCAAGCTGCTTGCCTATTGTAGATTCACTCTTCCCAGTCTGGTGCAGGTCTACAATACTTTTCCTGGTGTCCTTCGAAAGCTCTTTGGTCTTGGCCATGGCGGAGTTTGGAGTCTGACTGTTTGAGGCTGTGGACAGGTGTCTTTTATACAGATGATGAGTTCAAACAGGTGCCATTCATACAGGTAACGAGTGGGGGACAGAAAAGCGTCTTACAGAAGACGTTACAGGTCTGTGAGAGCCAGAGATTTTCCTTGTTTGAGGTGACCAAATACTTATTTTCCACCCTGATTTACGAATAAATTCTTTACAAATCCTACCATGTGAATTCATGGATTTTTTTTTTCACATTCTGTCTCTCACAGTTGAAGTGTACCTCTGGTGCAAATTACTGACCTCTGTCATCATTTTAAGTGGGGGAACTTGCACAATCGGTGGCTGACTAAATACTTTTTTGCCCCACTGTGTATATATATATATATATATATATATATATATATATATATATATATATATATATATGCTATGTAGGAGCGAACGTTAAAAAAATGTTAAAAAACAAGATGGACAGCGTTTTACACAGGTTAGCCTTTGGCTTAGCAGTTAGCCCCGCTCTATGTCTCCTCCACTGTCGGATGTTACTGGTGCGAAGCTCAGTTGCTTCCTGGAAATAGCCGGCGTAGTATACCGAGCCTATGTAGAAGATCCAAAGTGGTCGCATCTACTACATCTATTGTTTAAGCAGACTTTAACGGTGCTATCATCAGCCAGTGCAGCTGCAGCTTAACAGGGCACCACTATCATCATCATATTAATAAGATGTACTGATGTTCACCTAAACTTTTGTTTACCTAATTTGAAGGCCGACTCAAGACCTGATGATTTCATTAACACCTCAAGAGGCTAAGTGGATGAGTCAGGGACTCACCAACCCAATCAGCTTACATGCTTTTTTTATATTTCCTGCGAAGCCAGGAATGTCTCTGCTAATCATTTTTCATTTTTCTCTTTGAGATAGAAAAAGTACCGTGACTTCCGCCTTCAAGGGGTACTGGACTCTACGCTAAACACTAAGATGTACGAAACTGTAAGAAACCGACTAACCTTGGAAGAAGCCACGGCATCGGTGAAAGAAGGAGGGATGCAAGGCATTTCAATGAAGGACAGCGATGAAGAAGATAACGACAACTAGATCAAAAGAGTTGAAATAATAATAATAATTTCAGTGTTTTTCAAAGGGTCAGGTATATTGCCTGACAGTCCACACCAGTCCTTCTATAGAGTCAAAATAATTTGGCCTGTTCCCTCTATTGCTTTGTTTTAGTTTTTCTGTTGCCAATACTTCCACAATTCTGTTAAATTTATGACATTTATTATTATGTTTATACTATTATGTATCTTTAAACACCTTCAAGTGTGTCAATAATCATCACTTTAAATCTTCAAAGCTAAATTTCCAAATAATTAAGGCTAGTACCTAAATTATCTTTTGCCTTAATTATTTAGTCTTTGTATTCTGTTCTTGTTTATACTTTGAGAAAAACAGTGTTGTCTCTGCACTTCTGCTGGAAAAACTCTCAAGTGATTTAGGCCATTATACTGTGATTTCAAGAAAAACAGTAAAACTAATACATGTGTCTGTCTATTCCAAAGTCTGCCTGCAAATGCAGGATGAACTTTGCACTGTCAAATTCACATTGTGTCTGATGGAAGTGTCGCAAGAAAATATGGATATTTATTTGTTGGTATTCACCTGGCCCAAAACAGCTAAATTACAGCATTGAGAAGTTTTTTTTAATGTTTTCCACCAATATGGATGACAGTTTTCTTTCCATATGATATGACTATGAAAAAGTAATTATCTTGTTTTGTTGCACCAGATGTGAAAGTGATTTAAATTCTCTTCCTTTGTAATGGTTCAGCATCATTTCTCAACTAAAAAAATCAAATTAATGTTTTTTTACATTATGTGATGTTATAGGATGTGACAGTGACGGTTTGTTTTTTGCAGGCTCTAAAACATGCTTTGCAATTGCCAACAGCAAATGTGAGACAACAAAAGAAATTCAGCACATTATCAACAGTACGACTGGTGGTCACATAGAATCATTTTACACCAACAAAAAATATACATTTGAATACATCTTTAGAAACCCTATCGCTAGTGTCATATGATAGGAACTGTGTCAAATTTTCAGGGTGTAACAAGTGTTAGAGGTTCAACATTACAAGTGTTTGGTTCAGTGTATGAATCAAATGATTCCTGTCTAGTAATCTAAATCTAAATGTCATGTGGTGTATGGAAGGGCAGAATGTGAATTCAGAGGACAGGGTTCAAAATTGGACCTTTATTTAAAGCTGACAGGTGAAAAACAAAGTCAAAAAATAATAGTGGTAAGTCTACAATGTCTAACACATAGAGAACAAACCCTACAAAAACACAAAAATGGGGGTTCAAATAAATGGAGGTAAATGGAGAAATAGAAAACAGCAGGGAACACAGATGGAACTAATCAGGGAAAACAAGACAAAAGAAGTAGGAAAACCCAAATAATTCAAACTAAGAAGGCCCGAGAATATAAACACAAACAGAAAACCTAACAAGATTTCAAGAACGAAGCAGTAAACGCTGAATGGAGACTGGAGGGTGTTCTCCAACTACAGGGGTGGAATCACACTCCTTACTTTCCCTGGGAGTGTGGACTGGAGAGAAGAGCTTGTCTGTTAGTCGAATGTTGGATACAAGAGGATCAGTGTGGTGTTTGTGGTTTTCATGGAACACTGAACCAGCTCTTTATTCTCT
This sequence comes from Astatotilapia calliptera, assembly GCF_964374335.1. NCBI lineage: Eukaryota > Metazoa > Chordata > Actinopteri > Cichliformes > Cichlidae > Astatotilapia > Astatotilapia calliptera. The sequence continues at coordinate 37,828,128 of NC_137426.1, forward strand.
CAAGGACAATTGAGGGTGGGTGGGAATTTGCCCAACTAGCCTACATGAGATTTGTGGACCTAGAGAAGTAATTTGTCCACATCCCTCGGCGTATCCTGGAGTATGTGGTGTCTGGTCCATTGCTATGACCTGTTTTATCCCTCTATAATCATTGCACGAGCTTTGTTTGCATTGCCGGCAATAAGTCGGACTCATTCCTGGTGCGTATTGGACTCCACCAGGGCTACCCTTTGTCACTGACTCGCTTTGTAGTTTTTATGGACAGGTTTTCTAGGCATAGCCATGTGGCAGAAAGCTTCCACTTTTGTGGCCTCAGAATCTCATCTCACCTTTTTGCAGATGATGTGGTTCTTGTTGGCTTCATCAGCCAAGTGTGAGTCATTGGGAATGAGAATCAGGACCTCCAACTCTAAGGCCATGGTCTCAGCTGGAAAAGGGTGGGGTCCCTACTCAAATTCAGGGATGAGTTACAACCCTAAACGGAGGAGTTTAAGTATCTTGGGGTCTTGTTGACACGTGACTGAAGAAGGGAGCTTGACAGACAGATTGTAGGCCGGAGCTGCAGTGATGCTGATGCTGCATCAGACCGTTGTGGTGAAGAGAGAGCTGACCTCTTGATTTATCAGTCAATCTGCGTGGCATGCTATCTACGTGCTCAGACTGGTGAACCAAAATTGAGGAGCTCATTTATGTTAATGACTAAACTAAAAGTTTAGAGTATTATGGATTTGGCTTTCCACCAATTGACAGAGCAAGCTACTTTCTGTTTTCTTTTATTGCTAAACTTGGTGCCTAAATAACAGTGAAATAGTGAAAAAAAATTGCATGTAGCAAAATATCAAGATGTCAAATTTAAACAATATGCTGTTATGATGTTATTATGTATTTGCCCTGCACAAAAATGGCTTATATGTCACAGATGCAGCAAACAGAGAGCTGGTAGAGAGCTTGTACTGTTAGAGTATAATTGTACTTTTTGGTTTTGTTTATTTATTTTTGGGGGTAAATCGATAAAATAAAATAAAAGTATGGGGTTATGGATGGTCCCTGAACATTAACAAGAAAGTACATGAAACAAAATATGGAGTGCATAATCAGTTCAACATATGTAGTTGGACTTAAATGAGGCACACCTAAATGTTATTAGTCTGTCAGTGCACCCAGATTTTTTGCATGACTTGAAATTGTGGCCACAAAATAATGTGAAGGAATAATGTGTTAAATATCTGTATGTATGTGTTTTGTGCAGTAGAACTTGAAGACAACCCTTTGTGAGTTCCAGGGTCATCACAATACACACAATCACTTTTTTTCCCTTTACAAAGTAAATGATGCACTGCCAGTAATTTAAGTATTTGGTTAAACGGCCAGAGATAAATATATGAGCAGCACAAGCTGTGTGCATTAGTTTGAACATCAACCTTGCATCTCTGGCTTTTCCTAACTTTGTTTGGTTTATGCATATAGTACAGCAATACACTTGTAGTTCGATTTTTAATTACACTTCTAGAGCAATTTTTTTCAACATTTTTCACATTTTAAATTTTAGAGCAAATCTTTTTTTAGTCGACTATATGTTTAAATAATACCATTTATTTGCCATTTGTTGTTTGTTCTTGATAAACCAAGTTTCCTATATGTCCCCAAGGCTCTATTGCAGGATCTATGAGGGAATTAATCGTCATTTTTATAATGGACGACAAGAAATGAAGTTTCCTACAACTTTGCTTTTCTCAGTTGTGTTCTTTACCTTGAGTTACATATCATACTGTATGTAAGAATTGCATGGACCTGGTATTTATTTCCCAAAGTGTTTTTGCTCCATGTGTGATGTTACGGGGGGTTCACCTTCTGCCTTCTTGAAAAATCCACTGAGGCCAAGAAGATTTAAATAAAAGTCATTGGAAAGTGTAGAAAGACGTTTACAGCTCATTTATTTTTGTCTTCAATGTGAATTCACATTGTGAACTGTAAGAATGTGACCCAGGAGGGTGGAAAAGAAGAAACAAAGTGAAAGAAATAACAACAAAATCCATATTTGTTAATCTGTGCCCATGACCTCCTGACTTGCTCCACAGCAGCATTTTCTTAAGACACAGAGTCTTAGATTAATTCTGTGGATTAAAGTCATCTTGAGCGTTTATAGTACCACCCTGAAGGAGATTTAGCTGCATTGACCAAAATCAAATCCAGAGCTGAAGATGAACGCTATGACTAAATTCGAGGAGATTAGATATAATATCATTCCAAATTAAAAGAGGACAGGATATCTCTTAATTAATCTATAGACGGGAAGGGACTGAGGGGGATGGGGGGTGCTTGCGTGTTGGGGAGTGGCGGGGTGATGTGGGGGTGAAATCCTTCTTAGAATATGAGGAAAACAAGGTTTTTGGTAAGAACAAGGTCCATCTAATCCCTGGGTGATCCAAATGCTCACTGTGATGACTTCATCATCAGTTTGTTTAAAGCATTTGGACGAGTGCAGAAATAAATAACTTCATAATATCAGCACTTACGGGATCATGTGATAACTATGGAAATTAAATGTATTTCTGCCAAAATAAATAAAAATTTATTTGGGCAATCCATTAACCTCCTAGGACCTGGCGTCCACATGTGGACGTCACATTTTGGGTTATTTAAACCAAAATAATAAATTTTCCTCTACAAGGGCCTGATATCCACTTACGAGGAGATTATGCTGCTACTGTTCTATCGAAATTTTAAACGAATATCCTCATATGTGGCTCTCATTTTTCTTAGAAACAAAAATCAGGTAATTCTTTGTTTTTACATTCATCAGGTCCCAATATGTCAAAATATCAAAGAGAAATTAAAAATGCTGCCGTGGAAGAGTTCGGGTCTTAGGAGGTTAAATCCAATTAGTTTATGATTTTTTAAAGTAACACTTTACAACAATTGTTATCGCGTGGGGCTTTATTTTGTAAATTAAAGACCAAAGTTATTGTAGTTACCTAAAACTAAACTAAAACAGGATGTAAAAAAGTACAAATGCACAAAATGTAAATAAAAGTTAGAATTTTGAAAGACTGAAATGATTTTGTGAACTTGGAAAAGAAAACAATTTAAAATAAATTAATATACGAAATAGCTTTAGTTGTAGTTTTTGTTAGTTTGGTAAATTGCATTTCAAAAAGTTGTGTTAGTGCATTTTTAAAAAAAATATTGTCTCATATATGATCCATACAATAATAATCAAAAGACTAAACAAAAGCTACATATTTTTAAACAACTGACACTGAAACGAAACTGAATTAAGAACAAAGAGTCAGAGCTTAATGTGACTTTGTTTACATTAGCTTGTCTCTGATTTTTGCTGTTATATGTAAAATATGTAAAAGTGCTTTGAGTGGCCAGACTAGTCCCGTCCATTCCAGAAATTTCTTAGAGACAAATGTTAAATAATTTCAATATAAATATATCTTTTGCATATGAACAGACAGTGTATGAAAAAAGCCGTGTGCTTAAACATCTAAAATCTGTGTGATGTGATTGAAATGTGTTTTTTTAAGATCAACTGAAACTAATTCTGACTCTGTGAAGTCTGGACTGGATTTTATGTGGAACTTTCACTATAAGAACACAAAAATATCTGCTGGGTATGTGTATGCCACCTCACATCAGAGGAACAATTAATGAATCAATGCCTACACTTTAGACTGAAGACATTTCCATTGGTGAGGGCAGATTCAATGGTGTAATGTTAAACAATGCTAGCATTTTCATACATTCCGAGTAACAAAGGGATTTTTAGTTACATTCTTCATTATAGTGTGTTTCCAAGAAAGCTTTCTATTCCTTAAAATATCAAACACGAAATATACTCCAGCGGTCGTTGTTTTGGTAAATACTATTTTAAAGGCTATCATCGCAATAAAAATGAAAAGGAACTATTCGAGTGGAGGAAATGCATGCTCTTTACCTCCACAAAGACTATTCCCTCACATCCTATATAGTAAAAGTAATCAAGAGCAAAGACACAAAGCAGCCTACCTATTTTAACATCCCATCTGCAGTGTGGGTGAGTTGCCTTAGAATCATTCATTTAATTTCCCCATGAATATCTAGACACGATTGGACAGTTCTGTGTGAGAAATGACACCAGGACAGATTAATGGGCCTGGAGATTTATGCTGGCACGATCTGAGCTGCTTTGGCTTTTAAGCTCCAATCAAGTGTGGAAATGGAAAATGATAAGTGTATCAAAATAAAAAGAACCTCCAACTGACCATCACAGTGAGAACTAGCCCCGAATCTTAGTGCTGACAGGCTGCCGCTGTGCTGTGGGGAGTTCTGCAGTAATATGGATGTGAGACCAAGGCATTGCAACACACTGAGCCCATCAAGCCATCGCTGACATGATATATGTGGATAATGACAACAGGAAAATGAAAAACGAAGACAGAAAGCAGCCCACGTGTAGACATTCAAGCTGCCAAATAAATTAGTCTGTGATTTGTTGTGAAGAGGCCTTTCATTTACAACGCTTTTCATATCGTCCTTAAAGGTAAACAATATCCAAACAGAGTAAGCCTGCTGCCCAGGAGACAAGGTTATTTTTGTATGACTGCTTTGCGTGCCAGAAGTGTCAAAATTGCCCGCCATTTGCGAGGGCAGGTAGATGTCAGATCCTTTTAATAAAAGCAGCCCCTAAAGCCTCTTATGTTTCCCTCCCCATGCACAAAACCTTCTTATCATGGCCTTAAGAGGGTACAACAGCCCACTGATTAATTTTAGATCTTTTCTGTGAAAAGAGTAGCTTACAGTTTAAAGTAATCTCACACAATGTTCAGACAAGACATCAGAGCAGATTTTGTTATTCTTTGGCAGTGAATAATACGCAGGACTGTTTGTCCCGTTTCACCATCAAATACAGTAAAGCCCATATACAGATCAACAGTATCACATTATTACAGAGGGGAATCTGTCTATCGAACATTTTGCCGTACCCCTACCAACTTCCTCTAAAGACAGAAAATAGTTGCATTAAAAAGAAACAAGAATGAAATTTGGGTTGCTTTGTTTTTGTTTACGTCTTCTTACCTGGATGAACTGGGCTTGCCACAGCGCATCTCTGAATGCTGTGGCCAAGGACTCCTTTCCAACAAATCGCATTTTACATATGTTGTTGATAGAGACAGAAGTTGAAGGTGTTCGTGTGCAGTGGAGGGACATTTAAATTTGTGTCTGCACCCTCAGACTCAAGATATGATGGTTTATACCTTCTTTGGTTCTCCTCACTGACGAAGCAAAAGTGCAAAAACAGGAAACGCCACTGGCATCTTAATAAAATCAAAATAAAACCTCTAGCCTCATTTCCTGAATGAGGGCTCTAACGCTCAAAAACAAGCTTAAAAAAGCTTATTTATTCATAGATTCAGGGTCACCTGGTCCAGCCCTAACTATATGCTTTAGCAAAAAGGAAAGTTTGAAGCCTAATCTTGAGATAGAGATAGTGTCTGTCTCCTGAATCCAAACTGGAAGCTGGTTCCACAGAAGAGGGGCCTGAAAACTGAAGGCTCTGCCTCCCATTCTACTTTTAAATACTCTAGGAACAACAAGTAGGCCTGCAGAGCGAGAGCGAAGTGCTCTAATAGGGTGATATGGTACTACAAGGTCAGGGCTGGACCAGGTGACCCTGAATCCTCCCTTAGTTATGCTGTAATAGACGTAGGCTGCCGGGGGATTCCCATGATGCATTGAGTTTTTCCTTTCCAGTCACCTTTCTCACTCACTCTGTATTAACAGACCTCTCTGCATTGAATCATATCTGTTATTAACCTCTGTCTCTCTTCCACAGCATGTCTTTATCCTGTTTTCCTTCTCTCACCCCAACCGGTCGCAGCAGATGGCCCCGCCCCTCCCTGAGCCTGGTTCTGTCAGAGGTTTCTTCCTGTTAAAAGGGAGTTTTTCCTTCCCACTGTCGCCAAAGTGCTTGCTCATAGGGGGTCATAAGATTGTTGGGTTTTTCTCTGTATCTATGAAGCGCCTTGAGGCGAATTTTGTTGTGATTTGGTGCTATATAAATAAAATTGAATTGAATTGAAAACCTCCAACTGTTGGTTTTCTTCTACAGCCCTCATGACTGCCCAATGAGACCTAAGTGCAAGATGCCAAATACTGTACACTAACACAAACATCCATTAGGATTGTATAATATGCAGCAAAATAAATGAAGAACCACTTCGATTCCTCATTGTTGCACAATAAATTAGTCACAATCATAAACATTGAACTCAATGCCCTGTGGCAGGGAAATTATCAAATGACCAAACACTCCCATTTTTTTTTTATTCAGTGGCAATGTTTGTAAGTGTGTGTGCGAGAGAGAGAGAGAGAGAGAGGGGAACATTTTATGAATGTCATATTTCTACAATATCATTTTTATGACCGGTAAACTGTAAAAGTAGAGGTTCAACCACTGTTCATTTTATGCACCTGTTTTACTATATAATTGTAAGATTAAAGTGAAAAAAAGAAAGAAAGCATTTACATGTACACATGTGAATGTGTGCGTGGTGACAAAGACAAGGCAGTGTGACAGGCCACAGGGCAGCTAGGGGCTGAGGGGGTGGTGCTCAGGAGCCTCGGTAAAGATTTGACAGGCTGGAAAAAACCCTCCGCAGCACATCAGGATGGAAACTCGTGCTGACAAAAAAGACTTGCGCAGGAACCAAGCCAAACAGTCAGTTCTGCTATTCCCAGCACAAACATGCCACATTGCCTTGACACACTAGGCTTTCCTCTTTGTTGGCATCTGCGCTAAAAACTTTTTTCCTTCTTTTAGAACAGAGGGAGGAAGGAAGCAAACACGGAGTACTGGACATAAAGTCAGCACACATAGCAGCAATAAGTTTAATACCCAAAAGTGTGATTTGATACCAGCTTTGTGTTTCTGAGAAGCCTGATTGAGCCATTGTTCTCATTTGATTGAATGTTAGTCTCAGTAATGCTAACAGAATCACCCCAAACCGATCCCTGCACTGGAGAGTCTATTTACAAATGATGTGTGATATTTTACTGTTACATAATTTATCATTTATCAAATTGGTCATAGTCTTACATGTCATGGCACCAGTCTGTTGCAACAATGCAAGTGGACAGCTGCGCTGTTGACATGAACAATTAACGGTGCTGAGTACACCGCTAATACTATTTGGAAGGAGACCTGTGATCATGACGGGTGCAGCACAGAGCTTAAAGGGGGAAATATAACCATCTGTCCTGCTGTCATCATGGTCAATACGAGTTTCTTTGGCAATAAGACGGAAAGGTTTGGTCCCAGTGGGAATACCATATCATGTGTTTTACTTGTTGAACTAATATTTCCACCACAGTGTAACAGTACCAGAAGCTGTTCAACTCAATTCAAATTTATTTAGCACCAAATCACAACTGGAGTTACCTCAATGAGCTTTGATGTTGTAAGGTGAAGCCAAAAGTTGTTCCCAGTGGCAATAACAAAGTTGCAGGAATCGCACTATTTGTAAGAAAAAGTGGTGGACATGTTACTTTAAAGTAGATATTGAAGTAGAAATAGGAATAGAATTTTATTCCCGTTATTGTCACTGAAACAGCACTTCTTCAATGAAATTAGGAGTGCTGCTCCACCATCTGGTGGATACAAGAGACACAATCACAACATTCACACAAATGTAAACTGATATAATATATAATAAGTAACACGAAAAAATGAGCATCTCTTAAAATGGATACTGTACAGTGTACGATAGTGTTGAGATGGATCAAAGTGGCTCCAAACTCTAAGTCTGGATGAATGACCTGCCTGATGGTGGCAACTGGAAGGGATTATGGCCGGGGTGTGATGAGTCCTTTATAATGTTTGTGTCTCTGTGAGGTGGGCAATATTATCCAATTTGAGCAGTGAGTAGCCAAATTACTTTTCAGCAGAACACATGACAATGTCAGGGAGCACTGTGTGTGAGCTGTGGACTCAGGGAACAGACCGATGGACAGGAGAGGGGGAGGGAGTGAGGGACAAGAGAGGATGAGAGACACATACACTGGGACACACCCACAAAGACGTGACTGGGAAAACAGGCAAGTAAGACTGGAGACAAGAGACTTTACAGGAGATGCTGGGGAGGACAGACAGAGGCAAGACCCAGACAACCAGGACACGAAAGGCAAAAGACTAAATGAACAAGTACCTAAGAACTAGAAACACAAACCATGAAACAAAGAGCCACAAGAAAATTAAACTGCACTGTAAACCCCAACAGTCTGACTTATAGAGTTTGTGGCTATAACAATTGAAATTCCTCACAAAGTTGAAAGAACTTAAAACTTTTGTTCGGTTAATGATTCAAACAGTTATAATTGTACATGGCTTAGAAGTTAAGAGTAAATACTGCTTTCTTAATTATGATTTTTGAGTAAATGTTTTTTTTCCCCGAGCTCCGCATGTGGACGTCATGACGTTTTCTCTCCAACCTGAACGACGTTGACAGAAAATTCTGTTCAATATGGCTGCCCTTCTCGAGCGACTGGAGAACACATTTGGAGAAACTTGTAAGTAAGACGGAACCTTCGTTATGTTTATTTTTTCCGTAAAAAAGCAAGTATATTAATATGTTGCAGCCAATAACTTGTTTTCGAATGCGCTGTTGTGTTAAAAAGCACAGACCCAGGTGGTGAATAGTTGTTCGCGCTCTTTTTCAAACATAGATTATGTCGTCAGTTTTACAGTTTTAACCGATTAAAACAGTTTTACTAAGAATCACACATAAAGGGTCTTAGTGATATTTTAACGACCCCTTGCCAACTCAAGAAAGTTGGCGTTTTTACAACAACAGCCTCATTGTTCGGCAGGTTTTTTTTCTTCTCATTAGCATCATTGAAATGTGGCTTAGCTAGCAGTGGCAACTTCTATCTAAAACAATTGAAATATAGCAAGGTGTTGTATATTTAGTGGGCTAATAAGGTTTTCAATTTTATTTTTTCTTCCAAGGCTGAAGACCGAAGACAAAAAGACAGAAGAAAAAAAAAATTCAGACTGCAATTAATTTCAGGTGGAGACAGTAAACACAGGTGAGTTCAAAGATCTATTGAAGAGACCTTTCTTCATGGCCATTAAAACATTTTTAGGTTAAAAGACCTGTGTCATGAATCGCTGTGCGGCAGGCAGGAGTTGGACCCAAAATGCAGGACTCAGACGATGAACTAAAATCACAGCTTTAATTGCTGGTCACAGAAAACGAGCATACAAAACTAAACTGGGAAAATATAAACGCACAGCTTGCAGAGAGGCACACGAGGAAACACACAGCTTGAGGGACAACGCAGCACTGACTCAGAGAAACACAGGGTTTAAATACAATGGGAAGTAACGAGGGGAATGAGACACAGAAGGAGAGCACAGCTGGGAGAAATCAGAACTGACGAGACAAGGGAGCAAAGTAGGATACACTCACATGAGACACAGACCTTCAAAGTAAAACAGGAATTAGCACAGATGCAAACTAGACTAGGGGAGACAGAGCAACTAAGAAACACAGAAGGCAGCTACCAAATACTCAGAACTAAACAGAATACAAGAACACCAAACTAAGACACTACACTAAAGAACAAGCTGGGACAACAAAGAGAACTAAGAACATAATACAAAAAACTCAGAGGCACAAGAAACTCAAAACACTGAGTCACTGACCCAGGACCGTGACAACCTGTTTTTTTTTTTTAATCATGCCCTGGCTTTGTCACACTGAATCATGTTGAAAAGATCTATTTTCATGGCTCCCCCCATTACCATTTCCTTGTACTTCTTTCTACCAGTCTATTTTATTTTGTGACATTAACATCTTAAATGTACCCCTAATTATTAATAGCTGTGTTAGTATTTATAATGCTTTTTTTTTTATCATGTGCAGATCTACCAAGGGTCAGTGGCACAGTTCACCTTTTGTGGTAAGTTATAACACTTCATATGTGGTCACATAAGTAAGTTGTTTCATCAGTTGTTCAGTTCTTATAAAATGTTGTATAATTGTACCAAATCACTGAGGATACATCCAATGTGTAAATCACAATCAACAATTTTACTGTGATATTCGCTCGTGTTTAGAGAATCTCCATTATCTTTGTTACTGAGTTTCCATTTTTGTAGGGCCAAATTTGTATTAAAAATTAATATTTTCACATGATGTGAAATGACTCAATCATTTCTAATTTTTAGAAGAAACCATTCATTAAGTCCCTTAAGGTGAAGATTTCATATATTGATAATGATAAAATTAACACAAATTAAAAGTTTCACTGATAAACACACAATGTTTCCTTGCTTTGAACCCCATGTTCTACATAGATTACAGCTCTGATCTGGAGAACACTATTTTAAAATACTGTGTAGGGTTTTTGTCAAATGATTAAGAAACAGACTCTCTGTCACATAAGACAGAAAGGTTGTATCTTAAAAGAAAAGTCTTCAAAATTTGGTAGAGTCTGATGTCATGCAGTTTCACAAACATGTATTCTCCACAAAGAATGACACCTGAAAACTTTGCGTTAAAGGAACTTTTCTTTTCCCTTTTTAGGAGGCGCCTGATATCAACGTGAAACGCACTGCAGTACTTCGTGCCCTTCCTGTATACCTGTGGGAGGAGGACCCAGAATTCTTTTAGACATGTAATGTAAGTGTATTTTTGCATTACTTAAATTCTGCCAGTAAGATAAAATGCTATGGATTTTTTTAAATACAATTTAATACCCTAGAAGCTACCAAATTGTACAAACAAAATACCCTCTCTGTAGAAAACCCACACACACACAGGTCAGGAGCAGGGCACAGGCGTATCACAGCACTATGGCTATGCTGCAGGTGGCCCAAAAACCAGGCTGAAGTCAAGATTTAGTTTCTTTTTGAGATAAAGTCATGAAATAAAAAATTACTTTTTTTTTTAGAAAAATAACAAAAATACAAATTATGTAATGCAAGAAGCTAACACGTTAATGTACATTTTTCAAAAAAGTAGAGTACCCTAACTCGTTACAAAGTAACCCACTACACTGCTGAATGTTTTGCTAGATTACAGGTCATGCTTGTCACATTCTCTCAAACTAAGCTTACTTATTTAATTGGGGCGATCGTGGCTCAAGAGTTGGCAGTTTGTCTTGTAATCAGAAGGTTGGCGGTTCGAGCCCCGGCTCCGACAGTCTTGGTCGTTGTGTCCTTGGGCAAGACACTTCACCCGTTGCCTACTGGTGGTGGTCAGAGGGCCCGGTGGCGCCAGTGTCCGGCAGCCTTGCCTCTGTCAGTGCGCCCCAGGGTGGCTGTGGCTACAATGTAGCTGCCATCACCAGTGTGTGAATGTGTGGATGACTGAATGTGTAAAGCGCTTTGGGGTCCTTAGGGACTAGTAAAGCGCTATACAAATACAGGCCATTTACCATTGATACTGTGTCTATTCCAGGCGGACGCATTGGATGAGTCGACCCTCATTGACCCTCCAGTTGCCCTTCTCACTGTGGTTACCGACAGCGCTTCCCAGTCCAGTCCATTTTACTTCCTCAAGCATGGCTGTTGTGGTGAAAGGCGACTAGGTGATGCGTGATATTCCCAGATTTGCAGATGCATTTGCTTTATTGTTTGGCTTGATCTATGCTCTGCATTTAGACTACCCCAGGAAGCTGGTTCACACATTTGCCTTAGTCCAAAATATCTTCATGGGGCTTGATGACGGCAAACCCCTGAAACCCCTGGCTACATGCTCTTAAGGAATATAAGGCAATGTTTGTTAGGACACGCACTCTGTTACTGAGCACTTTGTTTGAAGCACTTTAAGCACTTTAAGTTTACTACAGGCTTTGGGTGGATTTAACTCCATCAGTTTACCTAATTTTCCTATACTTGACTGCCTTATCTGGTTATTTGGAAGCCGATCGTCTTTGTACCCATTTTAAAAAATTGTTTTTCATTTCTATTTTTAAAAAAAGTGATTAGTATTTGACTTTTTGTTTTGCATTTTTGTGTATTTTGAGAAAGATGCAATTAGGACTGATGTCGTCATTTTATAAAAAGATAAATGTTCTACACAGAATTTATAATGCTCCCTTTATGGTGCCGATGTCCATGTTAGTGGTTTTATAAAAACATTTGTGATGTTTTTAAATTTTCATGAAAAAATGTTAAATAAACAAAATGTAAAGTAACTGAATTTCCGTACTTTTTTTTTTTAGTAGTCTATATTATATATAGACTATATATTATTACTATATATAGATATTTGTTTCAATGTTTGAGTGTATACACTCAAACATTGAAACATGAATATATTTTAATTAATAATCAGATAATTTGAGTTTAGGTTGTAATATAATTGCATTGTGTTGCATCAAAATAACAAACTACAAGAAACACAAAAATATTGAAATTAAAGTATACAGTCTTTGAGTAAAGCTCAATTTATAAAATATAAAATATAATTTTAAATTTTTAGGTTAACAATAAATACAAATTTTGAGTACCCCCATACTTAGAAGAGATGAGTTTGTGTACTTAAATCTTTTGAGGTAATCAGTTTCCACAAAAGTTTTAAGTTCAGTCAACTTGTTCGGGTTTACAGTGTACAGCGGTCCCTCGGTATAAAGCGGTGCACCTTTCATGGCCTCGCTGTTTCGCAAATTTCTTTTGTGTGCAATTTTGCAATTTTCATTCGATAATACTGGACTTTCTACAAAGGTTTGAACTTTTAGAGTGTTTAAACCATAGAGAAAAGTGCGGACATGTTCGAGCCTGTCGGAGAAAAGTCTATAAAGTGTGTAGTTAGAGGTTTTACAGCCATAAAACATCTATAATAATAGTAAAAAAAAAAAAGTTGGCTACTTTGCGGATTTCACCTATCGCGGGTTATTTTTAGAATGTAACTACCGCCATAAACGAGGGACCGCTGTATACCAAACCGAGACAATTAAACAGATCACCACAACAAAAGTCCATAAACCAAAACACTGGGTCACGGGTACGCTAACAGAGAAGCTGTAGTGTCTTTTTTTCTACCTCTGTTTATCATGCATACCACACGATCTGGGATTACATTTTGATGCTCTAGCTTTCTGAGCAGTAAAAGGCTATTAGCATCTTAGAAGGGTGTCTCTTTTTGGCAGTGAACACAGTTGCTGCTGGGCCTTTTGTGATGGCAGTGGTGTTGAGGTATTGAGTCCTGGAAAAATTTGAAAACCAATTGAAATGTGAACTCAGGAACTCCACACAAACACATAAGTTCAGGATGCAGGTTCCACCAGAAACCTTATTTTGTCTGATCATTTCCCAATAATGTTCAAATTTACAGTATGGATTACACAGCAGTGGGGAATACATCTCACTGCAGTAGTCTTTCAGAAAGTGCTGTAACTAAACTTGTGCCAACACAGTACAGAGCAGGTACCTAAACTATATTAACGAGATGATCAAAGAGTTACATCCTCACTGCATTTGACTCTGAATACTGTGGCTCCTCTGAAAAAGAAAGAATCAAATCAGAAATACTTGACTCCCTGGCATGACATTAAGATAACCAGTAAGCTGGAGAAGAAATGACATCTCACTAATTAAAATCTAATATTAATTTAGCTTGGAAAAATAGTTTTTTGCTCTATTAAAAAGCCCCCCATAAAGCTAGAACATCTTACTCTTTATCACTAATTGAAGAAAATAAAAACAACACTCTTAGTTTCTCTGTTTAGCCAAGCATTCCTTTAACCTTAACCAGTAATGATTTCATGATTTTCTTCACAAATAAGATTTTAACCATTAGAGAAAGAAATTATTCATAACCATCTCTTAGATACAACAATAAGTTCAGCCAGTTTGAACACCATTGAAATTTTAAGGCCTTTAAGACCATATTCCTTTAAGACTGCTCAACAAGTCCTCCCATTAATTAATGCTTCAACCTTGGATATGATCAACCTGTCTCTATTATTGGGCTACGTCAGTAGTATGGGCCATCAAGGGGCCACAATGTTCATCGAGTTGCCAAGTATTAGTACAACATCAACATACAACAGCATATACTCATTCAAAGTGCTATTTCCTTTTTATTTCTTTGTGTACATGCAGCTTATACTTGCCTGTGAGTCCTGAACATGTTTACAGGGCAACTGGTTTCTTCTTTTCATGTCTGTGTTCTATATAATTGTTTAAAAAAATTAAATATCTCTACAAAAAAAGATAACAAATCAGACATTTCAGACATACACCTAAATGATTTCTGACCTGATGAAAGGAGGCTGGAGGTGCCCTGCTCTTGACCTGATCTCTCCCTGCTCATTTTCAACAGCTGGCAGACTTACTTTGCTGAATTCCTGCTTGAGACTGACCCTTTCTTTTTAGGTTCATGTTCTCAATACCAATAATTTAGTAAATATTAACCCACAAAATGCAAATTACAAAACAAGTGCATGAATCAGCATTAAATTTATTATCAAAATGCTAAGGTTCTTTCCTAAAAACAAGTCAGGCCTTAATTAACTGTTTAACTAATGTTTGCTTTGCTTTTTAAACCAGTTAAACACCAAGGGCTTTCTGAGCTTCTTCAAACATGACATAAAATGAATGGAGTATTTCTCTGAAATTACAAACTCTGTATACCAAGATTGCTTATAAATCTTGCTATCAAAATAAAGCTAACACTTTTAAGATTTCAGGTGAGTTTATTTTATTTGGTTTTTTTTGGATACCACTTTGAAAATATTGTAGCAGGTTAAGGGGAGGAGCCACTATCCCAAGAACTCATGGAACTTTTCATCTGACATTCACGTGTTAAGTTAGTGTTGTAACAGCTATTCCAGTTATCTTGTGTTAATCTACCATTGTTATTGTTAATGTACAGCATTATTGCAGCTGTTTGTTCTGTATCGAGTGTGGCCAGCAACAGCCACCATGACTGAGACTGCTGTACCAGTTAATGACCTCTGACCACTGTTGTGTTTGGAGGTGGTGTTAATAAAAGTTTCAATACCTGTAGTTGAGCAGTGTATGGAACCCAGGAACTGCATGTCAAAATAGAGATCTGTCTCGTAAGAACGAGACAGAGATCTCTTCTCTTGGTGTCCTACTTCTTGGTGTCACAAGTAGGATGGAGTGTCCTGCCACATCTTGAGTCACATACTGGAGAAAGAGATTCAAGAACAGGGACAAGTGATTGAATAGAATATTCGTTGTCTGGACAACTTGAGACTGGAACAAAGGAAAGTAAGGGTTAGCAAGGGTTAGCCGTTAACCCAGCGACGGTGGCTGCAGTCCAGGACTGGCCGACACCTTTGAACGTCAAAGAGCTTCGGAGCTTCCTAGCCTAGCATTATACTACCGCCAGTTCATCAAAGGGTTTGCCACCATTGCCAGCCCCTTCCACTCCCTGACCAACAAGGGCCAGCCCTTCAACTGGATTGAGTAAAGGAGGCTTTCACAAAAGCCCCAGTTCTGGCCTACCCTGATACTCTGGAGTGCCATTGTTGCCACGGATACCAACAATGTCGGGGTTGGGGCTGTCCTGTGTCATTCAGGGTGGAGATGGAGAACGTGTTGTGGCTTATTTCATTGGGTCAAGCTAAGAAAATCCACTGAGTTACTCAGCGCAAGCCGCTTGCTGTAGTACTAGCAGTACAGCATTTCCAACCATGTTTGCATGTCTGCCACTTCCTCCTCCGGGACCATGCGTCCCTAACCTGGCTTTTAAACGTCAAGTACCCAGGAGGCCAGGTGGAAGAACGAGGGTAAGCAGCACCAAGTGTAGCTGCTGTTCAGACTATCTCCAGTGAAGAAGGGTGGTTCCCTCTTCACGCAGCAGCCTGAGCCTGAGTTTGCTGGTGGGCAAGATGTGGACTACCTCAGGAGGCTCAGCGAGTGGCTACAAGTGGTCCATGATTACACTCACCAGGCCCAGGACTATGCAGGATTATGGCAGAAAGTCATAGGCCCACCTTCTTGCGGTCACCTTATCCCCTGGCCTCTGTGCCAGGGGATAAGGTGACCGCAAGAAGGGTGTGTCCCCCAAGCTTTGCAGTCACTGTCAAGAGCCTGCGGAAGTCATGTCATGACACAGTTATCTGAGGTGCATGCTCGTGTTGCATCACGACAGACTCGCACCATATCACCCACTCGCGTCACCTGCTGTTGGAGAAGGGGGTGCCAGCTGTACTCCATGTCCTAATCAGAATGACTCTCCCCTTGCTGGCCTCAATCGACCTGCTCGCCTAAGGTGGACTCCTGGCCATTTGAAAGACTTTCTGTGGGTGATAGGGTTGTCGGGGACTGACTAACCCCTTCAGGTGGGGTCTAGGTAGCGGGCTAAGGGGAGGAGCCACTAGCCCAAAGACTCATGGGAGTGTTCATTCATCTGACATTGTTAAGTTACAGATTATTGTCCATAATGGCTTTTTTCCCCTCCACCCACTGAACAGCTAACAATAATGCCAACGTTTCCCCTGTGTACACTGAGAGTCCATTATTGAGCCTGTTTCCTGCTTTTATCTGAAAATCTGGAACAGTGGATGCCACACCCACTTGATTGACTATCTATCTATCTATATAGATATAGATCTATATAAAATCATAAAAATCATTAATATAATCCTGTACTGTATGAGAATTTAAAATAAATCCCTTACCTTTATTTATCCTGTGTAAAAACACACGGTCTACCTTTGCAGTGGGACTACTTGCTATTAATTTGACCTATTTGGTTTTCTATTGCTTTCCAGGTTCGTGTCCATCCAAAAGTCTTTGACTCCATTTTTTCTTTCTGCCAACAAGGTTTAATTGTTTCCTGTGTGGGGTGATCCTGTCCCTCCCTTGCAATTTCACCCAGTATTTAATGTGAGTTGTTCTCTTCTGATATCAAGAGGGATTTCTCCCATTTCCACCTGAAGAGAATCTGTTGGGGTTGATTTTGTTACACCTGTACAGAGTCTTAAAGCTTGGTTCTGAATGCAGTCTGATTTTTTTGCACTTGTCTCTGCTACTGTATTATATACTATGCTTTCATAATCTAACAGTGATCTAATTAAACCAGTATACATAGCTCTGAGTGACAACCTATCTGCTCCCCAGTCTGTACCTACAAAACATCTCATTATATTTTAAACCTTTTTACATTTAGTTATTATATTTATATACTGCCCAAGCATCTCTCTCATCAAACCACACACCAAGAAATCTGAACTGCTGAACTCTTTCTAATTCTTGACCATACACCTTTAGTGTCACTTCAGCACCAGTTCTGTTGCTTGTAGCAGTCATACTTAGTCTTATCCACACAGAACTTAAATCCCCATCTATGAGACCATTCTTCAACTTTTATTATAGCTCCCTGCAATTTTTTAACAATAAATTTTAAATTCCTTCCTCTAGTCCACATGGCACATCATCTGCAAAAAGTGAGTACCCTGTTCCACCTTCTATATTTTATACACATCTTTAACCATAAGTGAAAATAATAAGGGCTCACTATACTCCCCTGTGGTGTTCCATTTTCAACCATATAACTCTGTAGAATGTCTATTTAAAAGAAAATCCTTCAGCCATCTGAAAATCCAACAATGTGCGTTTTTTCAACTGAATTAATCCTTTCACACATAGTGGTCACTACAGTGGACAGCTATTAAAAGGCTGTTTTCTTGTAATTGTGTCAGTGTTGATGGTATACTTGCACATAAGCCACTACACTGGACACTGATGTGTCACTCCACACCCAATTCACAAGTCAAAACATATGTTGTCAACCTAAGTGGACATGTAAAAATCTATTTGAAAATTACATGTTTAAAAAAAAGAAGTTCAAAAATCTTTTTTCATGCCTAAAGATGAATAAAAATACTTAGAAAAAAGTCCTCTTTGAGGTTGTCATAATTCATGCATGAAAGGGTTAATAAACCATCTCTCCACGTAAAGTCATATGCATTTTCAATATCAACAAATACTACTACTATGTTTTCTTTATTTACCTGTGGTTTTCTAATTTCATTTTCTAAAAATAAAACTGGATCCATGGTACTTCTTCCTCTCCTAAACCCACTTTGATACCATGAAATGCATCCTTTACTTTCTATGTAGTACATCAATCTATCACGAATCATTTTATCCGTTATTTTGCATATGTTAGAAGTCAATGCTGTTGGTCTATAATTACCAATAGCATTCACATCCCCCACTCATCCTCCACAATGACAACATTTATCTTGTACATTGTCCCCACATTCCTCATACCTATGTTTATCCCCCACACCTAGGACAACTTTCCTGTCCACTGCATGCAGGCAGCTTTGTGCCCATATCTCTGACATTTGTAGCATCTAAGAAGGGGAGGGATATATTTTAACTTTTTCTGGAAGAGTAGGATCTTGAAAATCCAACATCACTGACAAGCTATCAACTCTTTCCCCATTGATTGTTCTTAATAGTTTTTAACTCGATTCACTTCCAAATCTTGAATAGTCCATTTTAGTTTTTCAAGTTATTGTTATTACTCGTCTTGTTTTTTATTTTCTCCCACAAACCTCCTTTCTACCACAGCCTTTTTCAATGTGCATTGCTTTGTTTTCCTTACTCCTCCATCTTAGGGGATATCCAACAAGCAAGAATCCTAAGAGATGGGAACACGTTGATATCCGCAATCTTCTTCTTCAGTCCCCTCGATAATGTGATCAGACTTAACTGTATGTTCTCATCCTCCTTCCTAAACTTCAATATTATTTTGAATTCGTCTCTGACAATCCTCTTCCGAACTACCGAAGTCCCTTCTTCTGAACTGATTTCTGTTGTTGCCTTTTTGCATTTTGGTGTCCAACCAAACGTTCATCGTCTCCCCACTTCCTACCTCACCCTCATCCGTCAAGTCCTCTATAGCCACATCATTCTCATCCTCTACCTGAGTCGCAGTTCCAATCCAGTCACAAGCCAGCTAATGCCAATTGGCCAGAAGGTTCCACTGAAAAATCTCTACTCTAAACAGTTGTTGGTTGAGTCAAATTTAACCTGGGGCCAGTGCCCCTGTGGCCCCACCCCTAGAACCGCCACTGGGCTACATGACACAGGAATTTAATCTACCAGTAATTAAACTACTACTTAAAAAGCCATCAGCTATTTTAGCTAATTATAGACCAAGCTCCAATATTCCTTTTATCTCAAAAATTGTGAAAGAGTAGTTAAGTAGTTAAAACGCAATTTCATTGTTCTTGACAATGACAATAAATAAATAAATACTAATACTAAATACTAACTGTTCAGCTGCAGAGGAATGGCTTATTTGAAGCATTTGAGTCAGGTTTCAGAGCTCATCACAGCACAGAAACAGCTTTAGTGAAGGTTACAAATGATCTTCTTATGGCCTCTGACAGTGGACTCATCTCTGTGCTTGTCCTGCTAGACCTCAGTGCAGCGTTCGATACTGTCGACCATTAGATTTTATTACAGCATTTACAGCATGTTGTAGGCATTAAAGATAGCCCTGCAGTGGTTTAAATCTTATCTAGCAGACTCCAATTTCTTCATGTAAATGGAGAGGAGTCTTCACACGGTGAGGATAATTATGGAGTTCCACAGGGTTCAGTGCTAGGACCAATTCTGTTTACATTTTACATGCTTCTCCTAGGCAGTATCATCAGAAGACATAGCATACATTTACACTGCTATGCTGATGAAACCCAGCTCTATCTGTCCATGAAGCCAGATAACACACACCAAGTAGTTAAACTGCAGGAATGTCTTAAAGACATAAAGACCTGGATGGCCTCTAATTTTCTTCCTCTAAAAAAAAAAGCCCCAAAAATCATAGAAATATGGTATCTGAGGTATCTGGCTCTTTTCCACAGTTAAACATGATATATAAGTCACTTTGATAACTTAAAAATGTTGTTGTTTGGCTTTTTCAGTGTTTTATTTGTTCGTGAGTAAATCGGTTTGGCTGAGATTAAAGTTATTAGAGATTATTAGTTATTAGTCCCTCGGGAGGGTTCCTCCGGGGTTTTCACACAGCTGAATAAACGTTAAACAGAAAACTGATTAAACAGAAGTGTGAGACGGCCGGGAGCTTAAGTCAGCGCCCGGTTATATTTTAGATAGCAAGGAGCAGACGGCAGTTTCACTCCACCGAGGGAGCTCGTGGAGCTCCCTAATTCTGAGGTCTCAAGGTTGGCAAGTATGGCCACAACATCTCACTTTCTTTGCCACATGTATCGCAAACCATGTCTCAGCTGTTTGTGGAGGTAAAATACGTCCACACAATTACGCTCAGCCATTGTTGTAAGTGCACACGCCAAGGGGCTGCAAGACATTTATACAGCCGTATTTTGCACATGACTATGAAAGGCGTTAGAGGAAGTAGTTCCTTTGAATGTAGACAATCCGAATGTTCTAATTTCTTTCCACTGTGTTCCTGTTAATGATAAACTACAAATTTACCCTAAATTACTAAAATATCGATATTTTAATGTGAGAATCGATTCTAGAACATAAATGATTGGTATCGGAGGAATCGATATTTCAGGATCGATCCACACATCACTACTATATAAAATAAAAATTAATTGAATTGAACCTGTCAAGACAATAGGTCACTTTTCCCTTAGTCTGATGATTTTGGAGATTTATTCCTGTAAAAAAGGATAGGATGGATTTTCAATTTCACTGTGCCATGTGGTCAGATGAAATTCAATTCTATATAAACAAAACTTAATTACACAGGATGCTTTTTTCCAATTGTATCTTTAAGTAATTTTATTTTAACATTGTTCCCTATTTGAAGGTTAAATATTTAATTGAAATCATGTGTAACACTGAAATGAGCACTCTCTGTGGGTGAATTACATTTCTAGTCTCACGTTCTCATTTTATTTCCTCAGCTTTAACGTCATTGAAAGTTGTCACCGTGGGTGAAAGTGTGAGGACAACTGTCTGTGATTTCCTGCACAGAGATGTGTGAGGCTGCAGTTGGGCAGATTATCAGTGTGTTATGTCTTCAGGAGTTGATTGCAATGGAAGCCTGTTGTACTTACCAAGGAGCATATGCACTGTATTGTGTTTAATTAAAACTATTAAGTAGGCAGAACTCAATTTTTTTCAATGTGTTATTAGAACTCAATTTAAGTAACTTACCAGTACTTTTTACGCAAAAATGCTGATCAACTCAATTTATTTGAGTTTTTTTTACTTAGAAAAGCTAGAGCTCTCCGAAAACGTCAGAGCGCTTTTGCAAACATGTGATGTCTTGATAAATCGAGCAGATACTTGAACTTTACACAGCTACATTCTTGCCTGAAAATATGTTAAAAGTTTATTTGGTGACCCAGAAAGGGTAATCTGGGGAAACGGAGGATTGCATTTGTCGGCTGCGGTTGTCGGAGACTGTGCGGCAATGGCGGAGGAGCGCAGCTAAAAAACCTTTAAATATTACATTTTCTATGTCACAAAATAAACTTTTAAGATATTTTCAGGCGAGAATGTAGCTGTGTAAAGTTCAAGTATCTGCTCGATTTATCAAGACATCACATGTTTGCAAAAGTGCTCAGACGTTTTCGGAGACGTCTATTTTTTTATGCTTTGTGGCAGCTTTTGAACATCTGTGGCATCTATTAATGTCAAATCTAGACTTTCTTTAACAACATAAGCAAACTGCTTTTATATTTAACCACTTTTCTGTTTAAATACAATTGAAATAATAATATTAACAATAGTATTTTTTTTTAAAAACGTGTTTAAAAACAAGTTTTGTGGTGAAAGCTATAATCCAGAATAGTGGCCTGTTAAATGGTTAAAGACTAGGTTGGCTTTATACTTGAGAATAAAGTATTACAGCTTGTCCTTCTAAAGAATTAAGTTATATTCCACAGTTGAATCATAAGAAACATTATGTTACATATGAACACTGCCATATGTTAGATCTGGTCATTTTGCTTATAAGAAACTTTATATATTGGAAGTTAGCTTTTAACAAGCATGTAATGATTATATTTAAATTAGGTGGTCTTTTTTAAACATGTCTCTTTAGGCCTAAACTGACAGTGCCAATACCACACATTCAGACACAGTAGTAGATGGTGTTTTTACTACTATATGTGTTAGTCTAATTTGGTTGTATGGGGTCTACATTGACCCTCTGTGTTGTACGTTATTATGACTGCACAGCCTTTAAGGATCAAATCAGCTTCTGAAAAAATTCTGTGTTTTCTCCCTCTGCTTGCTTCTTGCTGTCTTTGAGGGACCAGCACTCCTGCTGTTGGACAGAAAGACATCAGTAAGTATTTTGGTTTTCCAATATATTAGCAACTGTCAGTGACATTTATATTAATGAGGCTGAGCTTTAATCATACTTTAGATCAGCCTGTTTTACTTATTGTTTTATTTGTGCTTTGGTTTGGGGAAGTTGTTTCTGTACTGATCTTTTCCTGTCTTCTGTTATTAGACTTGAGGACTTGAAGGCAAAAAAAGGACGATCATTAGCAGATCGTTTTGGACATGAATGAAGAAAAGTACAGATTTTTCTTTTCTTTTTTTTTTAAAGGCAAAAATAAAATTGTAAAAATGAACTCAGACTGAGGCACTTACTATTTTTTATGGACAGGAGCCTCAATTTATAGAAGCGTTTCATCTATTGTCCAAGATGATTTTTATAAGTTAATGGTGGAAAACAATAAGGGTACATTGATATTATCTCAAACTGCTGAAAATGAACATTTACACTTTCGACAAACATCTATCCCCCCAACACCACAGTTACATATTCCCAACCTTAAAAAGATTATTTTAGATTTCCAAATGAGCAGGATCTTGGTTAGGATTCCCTGGGTCCAAACCACAGAAAAGCCAATAGTGGTTTGGATGATTGATGAGAAATGAAAAAAAAAATGAAATCAAAATCATTCAAACTTTAGTGTTTCATCTGAATTTTTTTAGCCCTGACCAGAAAGTGAAAACAGAAAGCATCCAGACTAAAGCTCTGTCATTGCATGGTGTTGTTTCTGAGTGGGCTGGGATTGCTCAGGGCTGATATCAAAACAATGCTTGTTTCAGTACATGTAATTTGTGATCTATAAAAATAAAATAGTTAGAGCTAGATCAGGTGACCCTGAATCATCCCTTAGTGCATCATGGGAGTTAATTTGTACAATTTAGTCAAGTAATAAACAGACCATGCCGATGTTTTATCATTCAACTGCTAATATTAGCAATACTGACTGATGGTACTATAAATATGTGTTCATGTGTGGATTTGCACATGCACCTTTAAGACAGCTGCTATTCTAGCTTTGAATCAGAGGGTTTGAGACGTTGGTGAAACAGCTCTGGATTATTTTGTTTGCAAAGCAAAGGAATGTCTTTCTGATTTGTATTAATACACGACAGCTCTATTGTTGCTTAGTGCATTATTCATTACTGGGTTTTTTGTTTTGTTTTGTCATTTTACAACTTTAAGTTGTAATAACTTCGCTAACATAATGATAAAGTTATAACCGTAAGCTAGCTAAGGTTTTAGTCAAAAGCAAGGCAATACTTCTCATTGCTGTTCCTGGTGAAAAATGCATATGTCAAGTTCAGACACTTTTTTTCTTCCGTTTCTTTCTCCATTTCAAGCCCTAACATTAATGATTTTTGTCAGTTTAAAAAGTTCTAAAGTGGTGGTTTGCTTTCTAAAAAAATGTTGCTGTATTTTCTTTTTTAAGCCACAGATACCTCCTTTAGGCAACAGATCATCCTGGTTAGGCTTAGAAATGATGTGTTTTGGGCTAAAATACACCTTTAAAAAATACAGTGCTTGCACAGAAAGTGTGCAGAGCATACCTTTTCTCATCCCCTATTCTGGCTGTAATGCCATGGGATTTAAAAACTTGTGACGTTTTTTAGGTGACACCAAGAATTCTCTGTCACTGCTTTTACAAAATAAAGTCTTTTCATTTGTTTATTTGTCTAGCTCGGGGGTAGGGGTACACTGTAAAAGAAGTTGTAGAATTTACGGTGAATTACTGGCAGCTGTGGTTGCCAGAATTTCACCGGGAAAAATAAACTGTAAATGTAGAACACAAAACGGTACACTATTTTGGTAACCATAAATTTCACAGTAAATAATAATTATTTTATTTACAGTAAATGACTATGAATTTAAAAATAAATTGTAAAATTGTTTATGGGTAATTCATGTGAAAACAACAGACATTCTGTTAACCTAATTACAGTCTTACTTCATTAAATATAGTGAAACTGTATAAAATAATATGGCATCATAGTAAAAAGTTGAATATTACGATAAATTACTGGCAGCTGTGATTGCCAGAATTTCACCGTGAAAATATAGTGATAATGCAGAATACATAACGGTATGCTATGTTGATAAATGTAAAAATTCACAATAAAGAATCATAAACCTGTTCATGGTAACTCATGTAAAAACAACAGACGTTCCATTAAGCTGATTACAGTTTTACATTGTCAAATATAGTGAAACTGTATAAAATAAATATTAAAAAGTTCAATATTACGGTAAAATACTTGCATCTGTGGTTGCCAGAATTTCACCGTGAAAATATAGTGATAATGCAGAATACATAACGGTATACTTTGTTGAGAAATATAAACACAGTGAACTTTGGTTTTTGCACAATAATTACATTGAAATAAAAAAGCTAATATAATGTAAACCTGTTAAAATACAATTTTAATAAGCTTGTTTACCGTCTCCTATTGACAAAGCAAAGAAGAGCTGTATAATACAAAACATGTTTTTTTTTATTCAAAAGTTCATATTTACAGTAAATTACTGGCAGCTCTTGTAGCCAGAATGTCGTCTAAAAAATTAAGCTCCAACAAATGAGGCAATAAAAATCATAGGGCCAACTGGCATAAAATTTACATTCTATGACTTTTTGTTATAATTTACTAAAAACATTAATAAAAACCAGTAGAGACAATGATTAAGTTAAACAGTTAATATTAAATATTAACTGCACGGTGGCACGGTGGTTAGCACTGTTGCCGCACAGCAAGAAGGTCCTGAGTTCAATTCCAACATCAGGCCGGGGTCTTTCTGTGTGGAGTTTGCATGTTCTCCCCGTGTTTGCGTGGGTTCCCTCCGGGTACTCCGGCTTCCTCCCACTGTCCAAAGACATGCAGCTTGTGGGGATAGGTTAATTGGAAAATCCAAATTGCCACTAGGTGTGAATGTGCGAATGAATGTGAGCACGAATGGTTGTCTGTCCCTGTGTGTTGGCCCTGTGACAGACTGGCAACCTGTCCAGGATGTACCCCGCCTCTCGCCCTATGACAGCTGGGATAGGCTCTGGACCTGGAAAGGATAAGCGGAAGCGAATGGATGGATGGATGGATGGATGGATATTAAATAATCAAATTAATGACTAAAAAAGGTGTCACGGTCCTAGGTCTGTGACCCAGTGTTTTGAGTTTCTTGTGTCTGAGTTTTTGCATTATGATCTTAGTTCTCTTTGTTGCCCCAGTTTATTCTTTAGTCTAGTGTCTAAGTTCGGCTTTCTTGTATTCTCTTTAGTTTTCTGAGTATTTAGTTAGCCGCCCTCTGTGTCTCCCTGTTATTGTTCTGTGTTTCTTAGTTGCTCTGTCTCCCCTAGTCAAGTCTGCATCTATGTTACATTTCCTGTTTTACTTTGAAGGTCTGTGTCCTACGTGAATGTATTGAGTTTCGCTTCCCTTGGGTCTCGTTATGTCCGATTTCTCCCAGCTGTGCTCCCCTTCTGTGTCTCATTCCCCTCGTTATTTCCCAGTATATTTCAGCTTTGTGTTTCTCTGTGTCAGTGTCGTGAGCTCCCTCATGCTGTGTGTGAGTATCCCTGTGGTTCCTGGTGAGCGTTATATTTAGTTTTTTCCAGTTTAGTTTTCTATAACTTGTGATCTGTTTTTCCAGCAATAAAGCTGTGCTTTTTTTTTAGTTTATCCCCCGTGTCCCTGTGAGTTTGCATTTGGATCCAATTCCTGCCTGCCACACAGCCAAATCATGACAAAAGGCACTGATGTAATTATATCAAACTTAATACAACCAAAAAGAAACGAGTACCAAATAAACAGTCAAATAAAATTTAAAACACTTAATATTTGCAGTGGATGACAAAGTTTCTTTTTGTCCAGACTTGATAGTAGAGGGCTTTCAGAACAGTCTCTGATGGTGTCTGAGGAACTGGAACAGGTTTTGGATCCATTGTGTTTGAGGACTTGCATGTTGTTTTTCAGATGCTCGGTGTAGACTAGTCCTTGCAGTCTGAAAGCAAATACAAAGCACAATAAAGCAAACTGCCCATTTCAAAAGCAAATATACAATCTTACATTTAATAGAGCTGACACAATTAATCGTGTAATGATTTACAATTGTGATGCATTGCAATGCCGACATAAAGCATTCTCAATCCATTCAGAAGAAACGAATCGATTATTAAGTACAGTCAGGATCAAAAGTTTAAGACCACTTGAAAAATGGCAAAAAATTCTCTGTTGCATGGTTGGATCTTAACAAGGTTCCAACAACATGCAACTAGCAGAAATGGGAGGTAGACACCATTTAACTTACATTTAACAAACTTAAACTGGGACAGGCTGTTTTACAGCTGATCAAATGTTTAGGACCACATGCCTTTTAAAAGGCCAAATCTGTGCAAATATGTGGATTCATTGTCATTTTCTGTCAGGTAGTCACACTGTCATGATGTTCGGCAAAAGCAAAAAAAACTTTTTGAACGTGGTCGAACTGCATAAGCATGGTCTCTCACAGCGTGAGAATTTGGAATTTCTTAAATGATCCTGGGGGTTATGGAACAAAAAAGTCAAGTGGAAGACCCAAAAAAATCCTCAACCCAAATTAAGGCCATTAGTGGTGCCGACTGCAGCAAACGGCATCTGAGACTGAAGGGCTTCAAAAACAAATTCACTGATGAGAAACAAAATATAAACTTGATGATCCTGATGGTTTCCAACATTACTGGCAGGACTAGCAGATCCCACCTTAGATGCTGTCTACGCGCCACAGTGGAGAGAGCGCCATAATGGTCTGGTGCTTTTTCTTTCAGTGGAACAATGGAGCTTCAGGATATGCAGAGGCGTCAAACGGCTGCTGGCTATGTCCAAATGATGCAGAGAGACTGAGGGCCCTCGTCTGTGTGGTAACGACTGGGTTTTTCAACAGGACAACGCTACAGTACACAATGCTGCAGGACAAAGGACTTCTTCCAGGAGAATAACATCACTCTGTTGGACCATCCTGCGTCTTTCCCTGATCTAAATCCAACTGAGAAAGGACAACAGTTCCCGACAGTAGACGCCATTCGTGTGGCCAGCTTCACCACTTGGAGAAATGTTCCCACTCATCTTATGGAAACGCTTGCATGAAGTGATCAACAATAACAGCGATACTGAGTTCAAGTTTGGAACTTTGATTTCTGTTTTGGGGGTTTACCCATGTTTTTTGGAGGTGTGGTCCTAAAATGTTGATCAGCTGTAAAACAGCCTGTTTCAGTTTAAGCTTTTTTAATAAATTACATGCTCAATGTTTTTCTGCACTCAGATTTCTTCTCTTTGCCTGCTGAAGCTCTACTTGGAACCTTGTTAAGATGATGTTTTTGCCATTTTTTAAACGGTCTTAAACTTTTGATCAGGATTGTAAAACCTAAAACTAATAGCAATTTGTTTTCTTCAGCCACATACATCACAGTGGACCAACAATGCAGTCTGTGTTCAGACAGGTTTTGAGCAATAACAAAAGTAGCTTATAGGGAGTGCAGAATTATTAGGCAAGTTGTATTTTTGAGGAATAATGTTATTATTGAACAACAACCATGTTCTCAATGAACCCAAAAAACTCATTAACATCAAAGCTGAATGTTTTTGGAAGTAGTTTTTAGTTTGTTTTTAGTTTGAGCTATTTTAGGGGGATATCTGTGTGTGCAGGTGACTATTACTGTGCATAATTATTAGGCAACTTAACAAAAAACAAATATATACCCATTTCAATTATTTATTTTTACCAGTGAAACCAATATAACATCTCCACATTCACAAATATACATTTCTGACATTCAAAAACAAAACAAAAACAAATCAGCGACCAATATAGCCACCTTTCTTTGCAAGGACACTCAAAAGCCTGCCATCCATGGATTCTGTCAGTGTTTTGATCTGTTCACCATCAACATTGCGTGCAGCAGCAACCACAGCCTCCCAGACACTGTTCAGAGAGGTGTACTGTTTTCCCTCCTTGTAAATCTCACATTTGATGATGGACCACAGGTTCTCAATGGGGTTCAGATCAGGTGAACAAGGAGGCCATGTCATTAGTTTTTCTTCTTTTATACCCTTTCTTGCAGCCACGCTGTGGAGTACTTGGACGCGTGTGATGGAGCATTGTCCTGCATGAAAATCATGTTTTTCTTGAAGGATGCAGACTTCTTCCTGTACCCCTGCTTGAAGAAGGTGTCTTCCAGAAACTGGCAGTAGGACTGGGAGTTGAGCTTGACTCCATCCTCAACCTGAAAAGGCTCCACAAGCTCATCTTTGATGATACCAGCCCAAACCAGTACTCCACCTCCACCTTGCTGGCGTCTGAGTGGGACTGGAGCTCTCTGCCCTTTACCAATCCAGCCACGGGCCCATCCATCTGGCCCATCAAGACTCACTCTCATTTCATCAGTCCATAAAACCTTAGAAAAACCAGTCTTGAGATATTTCTTGGCCCAGTCTTGACGTTTCAGCTTGTGTGTCTTGTTCAGTGGTGGTCGTCTTTCAGCTTTTCTTACCTTGGCCATGTCTCTGAGTATTGCACACCTTGTGCTTTTGGGCACTCCAGTGATGTTGCAGCTCTGAAATATGGCCACACTGGTGGCAAGTGGCATCTTGGCAGCTGCACGCTTGACTTTTCTCAGTTCATGGGCAGTTATTTTGCGCCTTGGTTTTTCCACACGCTTCTTGCGACCCTGTTGACTATTTTGAATGAAACGCTTGATTGTTCGATGATCACGCTTCAGAAGCTTTGCAATTTTGAGACTGCTGCATCCCTCTGCAAGATATCTCACTATTTTTGACTTTTCTGAGCCTGTCAAGTCCTTCTTTTGACCCGTTTTGCCAAAGGAAAGGACGTTGCCTAATAATTATGCACACCTGATATAGGGTGTTAATGTCATTAGACCACACCCCTTCTCATTACAGAGATGCACATCACCTAATATGCTTAATTGGTAGTAGGCTTTCGAGCCTATACAGCTTGGAGTAAGACAACATGCATGAAGAGGATGATGTGGACAAAATACTCATTTGCCTAATAATTCTGCACTCCCTGTATATGTAACCTGCTTTATTTGTTGATGAAAACAAACAAACTGAAATGAATTTAGCGTGATGCATTGGGATATTGAATTGTATTGTTGACATGAAAATTGCAATTGAATTGAAACGCAAGTAGGGCTGGGTACCAAAACACGATACCCGATATATATATAACACGATATAGTACTGACTGAAAACATTCACAAGGCAGTGGCGTGTCTAGAAAAAAATTTTTTTTGGGGGGGGGGGGGGGCAGGTAGGGGCACAGATTTGGAGAAGGGTGGCACATGTAATGTTTAAAAAAAATTCTACCAATGGTTAACCATAATTCAATAACCCTATAATCATAATAACTGAATGCGCTTTTAACTCTTATTAGAATGAGATTTTATCCACTACGGTGCAAAGTTTTTAGATACTGCATTGATAAAGTACAAGAGATACAATCAGTGCTCTGTCAGTGTTTACTCAGCATTCAAGGACAGCAATATTTGCATAGTATTTTTACTGACATATAGTGCACATATGTTTTGGGCAAAAACATTTTTGAATATTGAAATACGAAAATTTTTAACATACAATTGGCAAATTAGCCAATGCCAATGTAAAACTTTATCTGCCTGTTAAAAAAAGAAGATAATCTTCTCACAAACTGGTGTTTGATTTTGAAACAGGAAAAAAGTGGGGAAACAACTGAAAAGACTAACATTTGAATAAAACCTGAAAGCAAGTAAATACTTTCTATGCTGCCTTATGGTAAACTTTGGTAATACTGATGTATAAAGAACAACACTGGCTGATGATGAAATACAGTCAGCTGGCATGGTGACACTGCCAGTATTAACTCTCTCAGCCTCAAATTTAACTTTTTGTTGCTAATGCACAACCAAGTCCTGCAGTGGTACTTCTGAGTAAAACAAACTCATAAAATATGTATGTAGAGTAATCAGGTTGTTAGTTTTTAACTGTTGCAAATCGGCAACGCCTGCCTTGAGAGGGTTAACCTGCAGGGCTGGACTGGGACAAAAATCGGCCCGGGCATTTTGACTAGAGACTGGGGCTGTGTCCCAATTAAGAGACTGCACACTTGAAGTACGCGCACTACGTACGGTGCGTACTATAAGTACGAGAAGTGCGGAAGTGAGAGGCTTGTGAAATGGGACGGTATACGCTTCGTCGCGCTGATCAGGTTGCCTAGCAACCATGATACGAACCGCGAGACACGTTACATACAGCTTTGTTTGACAGAAATGAAGGAGAAAAATGTTTTGTTGGTCATTCATTTTTGTCATGACATCACTTTGATTAGTTGAGTATCTGAGGCTGAGACCACGGGACTGTAAAACATGATTGTTGGGCTTCATTTCTGTGCTGAACAGTCATTTAAGATTAGTTAGTAAGTAACAATTAGTTAATGTTGTTCATGAGACTAAAGTCAACTCACTGTGGCAATGTAAATATAATATGGCCAATATTATAGTATTGTCAGATTACAGATTATTATGATATATATATATATATATATATATATATATATATATATATATATAAATACACACACACACACACACACACACACACACACACACACACATACATATATCACTGACTTTCAGCTTGTTGTGTTTGTGAATATATGACTGACTTTAATTATTACACATTCGCACATAAATAAGTGGCGTCATATTCAGTACTTTTGACAGTTCACTCTTCGGCCGCTCCATCTTATTAGGGAAATTCCACATACATAAATGTAAATTTCAAAACTCAACCCCATCATTTAATTTGTTTTTGATTGAAATTGAATATTACTTAAACTCTCTTAAATTAACTTCCAGTAAAAAAGGTTTATCATTGATTGATATTCATTCAGAAATGTTTAACGAATGAGCTGTCACAACTTTCAAGTACAAAGTTGTTATGAAGTCTGTCACATTCCCCCCTTTTTTTCTTTTTTATCCTTTATTTATTTATCCTTCTTATTTCATTGTACTGTATATTGTTACTCTTATTTGCCTTGTATGTCTACTGTACAAACTGAACTGGAATGAATGACTGTTCGCTTTATGATTTCAATAAAGTTTGGGGAAAAAAAAACAACCTCTTTGGCCGCTCCCTTCTGCCGTATTTTGCGGCAAAATTATCCACACCCACCGCCGCGCTATGAATTGTGGGATATATGGGACCACGAAGCGTGCACCGGACCACGCTTGATATTTGGGGAAATCGACGGCGCATTTGGAGTATGCATTTGAAGCACACTTCGAATTGGGACAGCCGTCGTCGCGTGGCGGTGACGTAACCGCACTTAAAATGCATACTTCAAGCGTGCAGACCCTGAATTGGGACACAGCCTGGGCCTGATTTGCCCCAGCTGTGTTTCCCTCCTGTTACCTATTCCCTGATTGCTTCCTCTTTGTATTTAAGCCCTGTGTTTCTCTGTGTCCGTGTCGTGATCTACCCTTATCTTGTTGTGTGTTTTGTTTGCGTAAGTTTACCTTGGAGTCTTGGTTTTGTTACCCTTTTGAGTTCAGCATTAAAGCTGTATTTGAGTTCACATTTCGTTTCCGTGAGTCTGCATTTTGGGTCCTTCATATCACCACTCCTGCCTGCACGCAGCCGTCACATAACAGTATCGTTTCATGCATCGGTTAAAACACTCGACTCCAGCTACATGACGCACAGCTGGAAATAGAGCAGGGCGATATGGCCAAAAATATTTATCACGATATATATCTGAAAATTTGCGATAACGATATAACCGACGATATAATTGATGCGAGACAAAATACAACTCCACAACATTACTAGCACAAAAAGACAACCTTCCATTTATTTTCACTTAAACAAGAAGCTGGTTTTTATGTACATTAAAGCTTTATAAAAATGTAACAGTGCAAATGCAAATTCCTTGCTGAAAGTTTAACCAAAAGGCATTTCCAGTAGAAATGGGCTGACATATCCTGAGCATAACCATGTATAATATCCACTGAAGTTAAAAAGAGGTGCTTTGCAACATTAAACTGCAGTGTGCAGTACGCATTTTTCGGACCATAAGGTGCACGGGATTATAAGGCACATTAAGCGAAACAAAGCAGTCCGATAAATCAAACTTTATTAAACTCTTTCTTCTTGCTTCCTCCACTTCTGTACCATTGATTCATCCATCCATCCATCCATCCATTCGCTTCCGCTTATCCTTTTCAGGGTCGCGGGGGGCGCTGGAGCCTATCCCAGCTGTCATAGGGCGAAAGGCGGGGTACACCCTGGACAGGTCGCCAGTCTGTCGCAGGGCTAACACACAGGGACAGACAACCATTCACACTCACATTCACTCACACATTCACACCTAGTGACAATTTGGATTAATCAATTAACCTATCCCCACAAGCTGCATGTCTTTGGACGGTGGGAGGAAGCCGGAGTACCCGGAGAGAACCCACGCAAACACGGGGAGAACATGCAAACTCCACACAGAAAGACCCCGGCCTGATGGTGTAATTGAACTCAGGACCTTCTTGCTGTGCGGCAACAGTGCTAACCACCGTGCCACCGTGCTGCCTACCATTGATTCATTAATGTTGAATTCTCTGGCAGCTGCTCTATTCCCATGTTGTTGCAGTATATTAATGACTAACCTCGTATTGTGGATGGATTATCTCAGTTGTTCTCCTGACTGAAGTTTGGTCCGTTTACAGCATCCTGCCATGCGATTGCATTTGTCTCTAACCATGAAGAACCTTCACGTTAAGTTTTATAAGTGGAAAAGTGTTAGTGTTGGTCCTCCAGCTTCACTGTTTATGTTATGCTAACATAGCTGTGTCGCTAGCGATCACGTAGCACATCATTATATCAGAATCAGAATACTTTATTGATCCCTGGGGGAAATTATTTTTTGTTACAGTGCTCCATTTTAAACCAACATTAAGACAAGACAGACAATACGCTAACTAAGAATAGTACAATATATACAATATATACATATATATACATACATACATACATACATACATACATCACTTATAAATAAATATTTGGAAAAGATATATACCAGCTAGCCCAACTTCAGTAACCCTACAAACGTCACTGCTGTTTAGTTTCCTGTCTTCATTTATGTTGGAAGTGATAGCAGAGCTGTACGTTTGATTTTTTTTCAAAAATCTCTCAGTCAGAACATGCTATATCATGCTTAGGTAACTAGCGAAACTAGCGAGCTAACTTCCGCTAGCTTCCTGCTAACTTCTAACTCCGTTAAATGTAATAACTTTTGTTTTCATGGATGCCTGGAAGTTAAACTTTATAGTTACACCTGGTAAAGCAGCAATGCTGATCGTTTTATTAAAGATGAAAGAATTTAGACAGTTTTTAACTCTAAGTGATGCTGCAGTGTTGTTTGACCTGAAGCATACGGAGTTTAGGACCCAGATTACTCCCAGATTTAAGAGCATCTTAGTCCGACAAATATGACAATAACAACGGCCGCTTGCATGTTCTGCAAAAAAATGTGCTTTGTTGTGTATCTGACGGACAAACACCAAACCAGTTCCACATCACGGAAGTTGCACCGTTTTTACAAACCAATTCTGGTTCATCTGTTTCACTCAACAATCGGCCATGTGCGTATGAAAACAAAGGCACTGCACATGCGCGTTTTACTCCCATTCTATCGCGATATTTCATTTTCCTATCGTTGCCTAACATTATACCGGTATTACCGTGAACGGTATAATATGGCCCAGCCCTAGCTGGAAACACTTCCCGCAAGTCGAGCTGCCCGAGATTCACAGAATTTACAGAAAATGTTACATTGTTGTGATTTTTGTATCGTTATTGGGATGATAGAATTCTTATATCGGGATATGAGATTTTGGT
Source organism: Astatotilapia calliptera (assembly GCF_964374335.1). NCBI lineage: Eukaryota > Metazoa > Chordata > Actinopteri > Cichliformes > Cichlidae > Astatotilapia > Astatotilapia calliptera. Next base: position 37,862,302 of record NC_137426.1, read on the forward strand.
CATATCACACAGCCCCATTTCATGTCTAATACTTGCATTGAAATTGAAGGTTGTTGGTTCAGTGCAGGGTGCTGCTGGCACTCCCTTGTTGAGCTGAGTCAGTCTGGACGTTAGAAGTGGCGCTTTCTTCTTCGTTGGTTTGGCGGACTACACGCCGCCAAGGAGTATGGGTGCCCTCTGCTGTTGCAGTACCTCACAGTCAGACAGCTATCTCTCTGTGACAATAATCCGATTGTTCAGTCTGACGTCACAAGCCATGTCTGGGTCTAAACTCCGCTGCAGGTCCATATATCAAACGATCACTATGGCATTACTGAGAGTTGAAAAACTGTCTAAAGTCTTTCATCTTTAATAAAATGATCAGCGTTCTGCTCTACCAGGTGTAACAATTGAGTTTAACATCCAGGCATCCATGAAAACGGAATTTATGACATTTAACGGAGTTAGAAGTTAGCAGGAAGTTAGCTCGCTAGCTTCTATCTAAATACAATATAGCATGTCCTGACTGCGGGGTTTTGGAAACAAATTAAAACGTACAGCTCTGTTATCACTTCCAACATAAATGAAGACAGAAAACTAAACAGCAGTGACGTTTGTAGGGTTACTGAAGTTGGGCTAGCTGGTATATAATGATGTGCTACGTGACCGCTAGCGACACAGCTATGTTAGCATAATATAAACAAGCTAACTTTTTTTCCACTCGATAAAAGTTAACATGAGTGTTCTCGGTGGTCAGGAACAAATGTAATCGCATGGCAGGATGCTGTAAAAGGACCAAACTTCAGCCAGGAGAACAACTGAGATAATCCATCCACAATACGAGGTTAGTCATTCATATACTGCTGCATGGGCTGGGCTGTAGTTACAGCCTAAGGTTTTAAAAACTGAGCTTAAATAAATGATTAGCGGTAATAAAAGCCGAGGGAGGTCAACGGTGATCACTAACTTTTTTTTAGGAGCTTTTTGAGATTAAATAGAAGAAAACACAAAGCATTAATGTTAACAACACAAAAGCCATATTAAATGCAGACTACTTTAGCCCCGGAAGTAGGATTCGTCACGCCATCACTCAATAATCGGATAGTATCCTCCTTGGCTAAGTTTTTTTTTTTTCTTTTAATATAGAGGTAACGGTTTAGACACGTGATGCAATGTCTCCAAAACGTGCATATAAATGAGAATTTTTAAAGAAACTGATTGTTACAGCTTTTATAATACATTCTTTGACTGCTCTTGACCTTGCAAGGTACACCAATTATTTTATTAACATCATTTCATTATTTTTTTGGTATTTCATTTTTATCAATTAATTTTAATTTCAGCAGGTGGTATCACACTCAAACAGATTGAACAGTGGTACAGCCATGATTTAAATCTCCTGTTCCACCACATCCCAAAGGTGCCCTTGGTTTGGGATCTGGTGAATGTGGTGGTTGGTGCAGTTCAGTGAAGTCATTGTGATGTTTGAGAACCCAGTTTAACATGATCACAGTTTCGTGATTATGGTGCATCATCCTTCTGGAAGTAGTCATCAGAAGATGGGTACACAGTGGTCATAAATGGATAGACATGAATGGTGGAAGTTCGAGGAGAGGAGTAAGCAATTAACTAATAAGAAAATTATGTTTAATGATCAAACCAAGTTAACTGATGAATCCCTGAGATTCTAAATTTGAATGTAATTTTTTTGCAATGATAAGGAAGATTAAAACACAATCACTTGTGACTCATGATGTGCATTAAAGGATTAAAAAACACTGTAAAAGCACACAGACGGTGTTATTTATAGGGTAATTGGTTCTACAATAGAAAATGGCCTTTTGCCACAAAATATTTTTTTCATTGTAAATAGCCATCTTACTTGGTGAGACTGTAGAACTTATTTTTTGGTAATTGCTCATATTTACTGTTAAGATATACTGTTTTATCAAACAGTCTGAACTCTTTAATATAAAAAAAAATTCACCGTAATTTTCACCATAATTCTAACAATGTTTTACCCAAACCAATTAAAAGCACGGTTTTGAGTAATTAACATACAGTTGTAAACTGTAAATTCAAATGAAAAAAGCAGCAAAGATTGTCATTCATACATAATTATTATGTAAATTGAAGGGTGACTAATTGTAGATAATGTTACCGATTTTTCCTGTTGTTTTCGAAGAAACTGTGCCATATTACTGTAAATTAATATATTTTCAACATATTTGCAGGGTTAAAATAAAATCACCATTTGTCAATATAGAGAAATTTTATATAGATATTACAATCATTTACTCTCTTTGATTTAATGGTAATTTATCGTTGCAATTTTACAGTTATTTAGGGTAATTTTTACGTACATTTCTTACAGTGTAGCTTTTACTGTCATTTTTAAGCAACACTATTTTTGAAAATCTGCATGCAGCCGTAAAACGTATTTGAGGCTCACAGTGACTGTGACACAGCAAAATACTAATAGAGGAAATCATTAAAATCTGCACCACAATTCTGGAGTATTTGGTATTTTAAATTTTCATTTGCATTCATTTAACTTTGTACTGTAGTGGTTATTGGTACTTTGAAACATTTGTGTAAATGAAATTAAAAGAGTCCATTCATCCATCCATCCATTCACTTCCGCTTATCCTTTCCAGGTTCGCGGGGGGCGCTGGAGCCTATCCCAGCTGTCATAGGGCGAGAGGCGGGGTACATCCTGGACAGGTCGCCAGTCTGTCGCAGGGCCAACACACAGGGACAGACAACCATTCGCGCTCACATTCACTCCTTCATTCACACCTATGGGCAATTTGGATTAATCAATTAACCTATCCCCACAAGCTGCATGTCTTCGGACGGTAGAAGGAAGCTGGAGTACACAGTAAAAAACAGAGTGTCAATTTTACACTTAGAGAGTTGATTTTAACTCTGTTTCAGATAACACTTGGTCCCACTCAAAATTAGAGTAAAATTTACTCTATGGCCAGTGTTAACTTTTTAGTGTTAATTCTACTCAGTTTAGTGTCAAAAATAACAACAAAATGTGCAAAAATATTTAACACTGCGGGTTATTCACACTGTTTAGAGTAATATGAACTGAAGAAGCTTCTCGGTTGAGAGGTGAAACGTCTTCAAGCAACTTAAAGAAGTCCAGACGCTTTTCTTTGCAAGCTCCTTTGACTACGATGACCTGGATGACTGAGAACCTTCACAGACAAATGGCTGTGATCTATCCTATATTATGAAAATAACTACAAACATACAGGTTACAGTAACAGCATTTATTATGCATCTCATTTCAGTGTAATTTAACGTAACAAACTCTTACAAATGACAGTAGCATACGGTACTATGATGCTCACCAGAGAAAGCAATATGGGACCACAAAGAGAGCGTTGTCATTCACTTCATATGACAATTGTATGTCAAAAGGCCTGGGATAATGCAGGTTGTCAACATGAAAGACAACTAAATCTTGCTTTGTCCTACTTTGTTGATGTTTATATCTAATGCAAAAAAGCAAACTGGCAATATTTGAAACATCTGTATCTCATCGAGCTGAAGCGAAAAATAGCAACTACTTTTAATGCACTCGATCGATGTGTTTTTAACATCATCTGCCATGGCTCCTATTCACCACAATTTAGAATAGAATAGAATCAATTCAACTTCATTGTCATTGCACATGTCAAGTACAAGGCAACGAAATGCAGACACTGTGTTGTTGGAAGGTCAGCTTTGTCATGATGCATGTTAACTGTTTGTCTAATAGTAGATAGCTGTTTGCCGACACAATTCAATTCAGTTTTGTTTATATAGCACCAAATCACAACAGCAGTCGCCTCAAGGCGCTTCATATTGTACAGTAGATCGTACAATAATACATACAGAGAAAAACCCAACAATCATATGATGTGGGGTTATGAAGCTTCTTGTGCTTTGACTATGGGTGTAGCACAAAACTAAATTGCTGGCATCGACTCCTTTAGTTCCTTTCATTGTCTCAGAAAAAAGTCAACTGGTTTGTCTCTCAGCACTGTGTGCTTGGTTGGAAGGTACTGTCTGACATGTGATTGTTTCATACAGTGATTACTGAGAACATCAACACATATTACACACTGCAACCTGGGCTCATCCTCGCTCCCCCTCCAAAGGAACCCAAAGTTGATGTAACTCATTGTTTTGCATTGTTTGCTGCTGTCATGTGCCATAGAAGTTTCACTGCTACTGCTAAAGTCGCTGCTAGCACTTGTGCTGAGTTCGCTTTAGTTGGCTTCAGTTTCTGCTGTGCTGGTCAAAATATTCACTGTGCTTCTCATTCTGATTCTTCCCGTTTGGAGCCAGGATTGCATCGCTTTTTGACCATCATTTTCATTTCTCTGCTTGCCATCAGTCATCATCAGTTTGTCAACCCTACTAGGTAACAGTTGGCTGGCATGGAAAGCTTGTAGTCTATTGACTATAGCTGAGAGGTGGGGTATCAGGTCAGACCCAGGATGGTCACGGTCCTGGGTTTTGTACCCAGTGTTTTTGGTTTTGGTTGATTTAACAGTCTGAGGTTGAGTCTTGTCTCTCTCTCCATGTTTATTCGCCTGTCCCCCAGTCATGTCTCTGTGTGTTTCTCTTGCTCCCTGTTGTCTGTATTTAGTCAGTCTGCGTCTCAGTCTGTGTTTCGCATACTTCCTGTTATACCTCTATACTTGTGTGCAGCGTGTTCAGTTTTGTTAGATTACGTTCAGCTGTGTTCCCACCTGTGGATCGTTGCTTAATTTGCCCTCGTGTGTGTTTATGTGTCATCTCCCCTCTGTTTGTTGTTGTGATCTCCCTCAGTGCTGTGTATTGCCTCCCACTTGCCTCACACTGCTGTTTGACATGGATGTGGTTGCCAGTGGAGTGTAATATAATATAATGTAAGAAAAAGTGATCCCACTCCAGAGCTGAAATGGTAAATGGCCTGCATTTGTATAGCGCTTTTCTAGTCCCTAAGGACCCCAAAGCGCTTCACACTACATTCAGTCATTCACCCATTCACATACACATTCACACACTGGCGATGGCAAGCTACATTGTAGCCACAGCTGCCCTGGGGCGCACTAATCTTAGTGAAGCAAAAAGAAATGGAAGTATGTGTTTATAGTCTGGTTCTTTTTTTCAGTACATAATGAAATAAAAATATGGCTTAATATTTTAGCTCGTTGTTCTGAGGAGCATTCCCCGCCAGAACAAGACAGCAACACCTGCTCAATACTGTAGCAGCATTGGCTAGTCATGCCCAGAGCCACAGAGTTAAAAGGTATTGCACAATTACTCAAAGGCTGAGTCATTTCATGTCACAACAGGATACCCACCTGATGTACTACATGATTTACTTAAGGAGACTGTACCTGTGTTTAGATGCTGAGTTTAGATCTTGAAACAGAAAGTCTTTCTCTCTAAACAGAATCATCAAACATTTCCCATAAAAGACAGGATAAATAAACTATACTGCTAGCCTTTCCGCTGTTGCTGAGATGTTGTTACAGTTGTCTCACCTACCCACACAGATGAGAGCATTGGTCACTTAGGCCGTCTGATTGCTGAGCACACACATAGATTTACCAGTGTTTTTCCAGAAGGGAGGTTGATTCCAAAACATTTTTTTTTGTTTATTTTGAGGAGCATTATCGTCTGCTCACCGAAGAATTTGGTCCACTTGTGTCTTTATGGGCAATGAGGTTTGAAGCTAAGCACCATTTCTTTAAGAAGATGGTAAGACAGACTAGCTGCTTCCATAACATTTTAATGTCTTTGGAAAAAAAACCCACAAGTGTATGAATGCATAGACTCTCCATGGTTTAAATTTCAAAAAACCTGCTGCTGCTGCTATCTCTTCATTGAAGATGTCAAGAGTACCACGAGAGGTTGTAAATTAAAACGAACAAGCATTTCTATCACAGAAATTTCCTGAAGAGTAACATAGTTCAACTGACAAACAAGGCTGGATTTCAGGGCATCAGTTACAGTTTCAGCATGCTCCTGGTATATGGCTCTACTGATGGCTTGCCTGACTTTGCAGAAATACTGCAAATCATTGTTTGTTTAGACCAGGGGTCGGGAACCTGCGGCTCTTTAGGCTTTACACTGCGGCTCCGTGGTTTGAGAAAATAAATTGTAAAAGTATTTAGCTGAAGTGTATTTTATTTGTGTTAGTTCTTTTTTAACTTGTACTTCTAAATTGGAAGATTATCATGATCTTGAAATATAAAAATAAAAAGATATTTTATCATTTTTCGTCACTCAAAATAAGAGCCACACTCACGGAAGCTGGTATAGCTGCTGAAACACCGTGCTTTTATTGAGACAGCAACCACAGGTAGGCCAAGTATGGAGAAATGTAAAAAAAGAAAAATATCTGAAGAAAATAGAACATTTAATGATCCCTGGGCAGATTTATTTGCGTTTACTTCTGACGAGAGCGGCCTACCAGTATGCCTAATTTGTGGATTGTCGATCTTTGGATCCACATACGTATTTGAGCAGCTATTTCCCACCATGAACTATGTTAAAAACAAACACCGCTCACGCCTCACAGATGACAGCTTACAGTCCTGCGTAAAGATGAAAGTGACTTCGTACAGCCCCGGTCTGCAGACGCTGTGTGCAGAGTTTCAGGAGCAAAAGTCCTATTGTAAACATATCACGGCAGACCCGACGGTGTTTGCATGAACATGGTTTTCAGCTTCTCTTTATTGACCACTTTTCACACACGGTTGCTGTACGCAAGCAGCTGGCTTTAGCTTTCCAGCACAGAGCCTGACACATAACACAACAGCAGAGAGGGCACAGACTTTAAGGTGGAGAGGCGTGATTGCGGATGACACTCAGGTGCGTCCACCTCTTCTGCAGAGGTACTGCAGGCCAATAAGGATGACGGCTCAGTTTTTGTTTGCTACATGGAGAATTTAAGTTAAGCTTTTTAATTCATTTAAAAGAGACCTTCAACTGGATGTCTTTCTTTTTTGTAATTTTTTAAGATTTCAAAATGTGTTCATTACTTAAATAAAATTTCATTTTCTTTGTAGCACTTCATGGATTAGCAACACTTTATAGTTGTTTATACAAAGCATAAAGGTAAAAAACAATATATACAGTGTTATGTTCATTTTAGATGTCCAAAAGTATTTGCGGCTCCCAGTGTTTTCTTTTCCGTGGAAACTGGGTCTTAAAGGTTGCTGGCCCCTGGTTTAGACAGTTTATTGTTTGCCAGACGGAATCCCCAACAATGCAGAGGAACTTTTAGCAGCTGCACAGATGACCAATTCTTCACATTCATTTCAACAGATGAGGTTAAGGACGAAGGCACAATCGAACCATTTGAAACAGAACCTTTTATTACTGTCACGCTGACACCTGTGAACAAAGATATTGTTATACTGTGTTCTCTTCTCCATTGCCACTAGATCTCTTTCCAGCATGCAAAGGCTGTGTATCTCAAGCACATGCAAATTCCAGCTTTCCTTATATGGTTGTCACTCTTTGTGCTCAAAAACATGGTTCCTTAGACACATAGTCTCTTGTTTTTATTTGACCGCTAAGTGCACAAAAGATGCTTTAGTGTTGAAATAAAATTATTCTTTTCAGAGCACCAAAGCACTGAGATGAGATGTGAAACTTAACTGCAGTCTAAGAAATGTGAGGAACTACTTGCCATGATTTTAATTCAGTGACACTGTTTAAAATTGTATGCTTTAAAATGCAGGTTACCCAATAGAGGAATGCATTTATAGAGTAGTGATATTAATTTCCCAATAACTCAAATGGTATATTGGGGGGGGGGGGGGTGTCAAACTTTCTAAATAAGTAAAACAAAAAAACAACAACAAAGAATTCTCATTCTATCTTTTAAATTAAATGGAGGACAGCTGCAGTGATCACTGGGTGGTTTCTATGGTTGCTCTAGTTTAGTGCCATTTCTGTTCAATTCCACCTACTCAATTCTCCATGCAAATGACTGATTTCCAGCAAGAATACTGGGTTCACTGAACCCTTTTCTCACACACAGAGGCTTGCCTTTAAATGAAGTCCCACTGCCCAAGCAAAGAGATTTTCAGAATTTTCAAACACTAAAAACTATTTTTTACTAGTGATGTTAACATGCCTGTACCCTTTCACACATCTAGACAAACTAACTTCATTTCATCTATTATTCGTTTTGGGAAGTTGTCATTCTAAAACATATTTGAGTATGTTAACTAAGGCACCTGGTGTGTAACTAAGGTTTCATTATCTCATAAAGGGCATGTTAGAACATTTTCCTCTTAAATCTGACAATATGACACTGAAAGTTCCTTTGTACAGAGTGCTGGATTTGAATGCTCCCCTGTTTTGTTTTGTTTTGTTTTGTTTGTTTTTATTTTTTATTTTTTTGTTTTTTTTTTGGGGGGGGGGGGCAGATTGGAATGACAACAGTAATTGGTGGTTGGGGGGGGTTGCCTGCTATAACTGTGAAATGTCAAAATAAACAGCTCTATGGCACATTGTATGCTGTGTGATTTAAGTAACATTTACATAGTTTTTATAAATTATATTGCTTTCTATAATCAAGTAGACTAAAATGGTAAAAATATATTTAACAGTACAGAATATGTTTTAAGTCATATTTTAATGGAAACAATATTTCTGTCTATGAATAAAATAAAATGAATGTAATTTGAAACATAAATTATAATCAAAAGACAACTAAATAAAAATGTCTTTAATATTTTTCATAATTATTAAGTGTAGGGGTAAGTACCTGAAATTATAAAACTAAAATCTTGTTTTTATCATTATTTAACTACCAGAGATGGTGGAAAGCCTCAACTGGCATCGCTCCAAAGAGTCCACCCACCACTTTAATCTCACTCTGATCTTGTTCTTAGGTCTGGCATAGTAACTAAAAATTTTATAATATTCCCTGAAAACCTTTTGTCTGGTAACTTTTAAGCAACATTTAAATTTGCAACAATGGATTATACAGCAGTGGGGAATATGTTTCCATACAGTAAAAGTCTTTGTGAAAGTTCTGTAACTAAATTAAATGATACAAGTCCTCTACAGTTATCTTCTTCAACGCCATGTGCCAACACAGTGCAGAGCTGGCACCTAAATTCTACTATCACAGATATTAATCATGCATATGACTCTGGATGCTGTGGGTCCTCAGCAAAAGAAAGCCTCAAGTCAAAAGTACATGACTCCCTGTTATAACTTTAAATATTCTAGGAATCCCAAGCCAGGTACAAAGCGGTGCTCTACCTGTATTGTGACTTCGACTGAGAACATTGTCGGGCGGCAGAAAGGAATACTTCAAGGACCTCCTTAATCCCGCATCTTCCAAGGAGGAAGCAGAGTCTGGGGACGAGGGGGGCCAATCACCTATCTCTGGGGGAGAGGTCACTGAGGCAGCTATTCTGTGGAGTGTTATGGTGGCAGAGCCCCTGGGTGGATGAGGTCCTCCCTGAGTTCTTGAAGGCTCTGAATGTTGTAGGACTGTCTTGGTTGTCACAGCTCAGGTGACAGATCGGGGGCGGTACCTTGGATTGGTGGTTCCCATCTTTAAGAAGGGGAACCGGAGGGTGTGTTCCAACTAGAGGGGATCACACTCCTCAACCTCCTTGGGAAAGTCTATGTCAGGATGCTGGAATGGAGAGTCCATCCGTTAGTCCAATCTCGGTACAGGGTGAACAATGTGGGGTCTTTTTCCTAGCCGTGGAACACTGGACCAGCTCTTTATCCTCTCAAGGATACTTGAGGGTGCATTTGGAGTTTGAACAATCAGTCTACATGTGTTTTGTGGACTTGGAGAAGTCATTCGACCGTGTCCTTTGCCGTGTCCTGTAGGAGGTTCTTCGGGAGTATGGAGTGTAAGGCCCATTGCTATGGGCCGTTTGATCCTTGTACAACCGATGCAAGAGCTTGGTCCACATAGCTGGCAATAAATGGGACTCTGATGGACTCTGCCAAGGCTGCCCTTTATCACAGATTCTCCTTTCACTTCGGTGGTCTCAGAATTTCATCTCTGCTTTTTGCAAATGATGAGGTTCTGTTGGCTTCATAAGGAGATGGCCTCCAGCTTGCAGTGGAACAGTTTGCATTGTGAAGCAGTAGGAATGAGAATCAACATCTCCAAGTCTGAGGCTGTGGTCCTCAGCCCGGACAAGTTCCTGACCCAAGTGGAGGGGTTTAAGTATCTCTGGGTCTTGTTCACAAGTGATGGGAGAAGGGAGCGGGAGATCGACAGACAGATTGGTGCTGCATCTGCAGTGATGCGGACGCTGTACCAGTCCGTCGTGGTAAAGAGACAGCTAGGTGTAAAAGCGAAGTGTCTGGGTGCCTCCTGGTGTTCTGGACATGTCCTACTGGGAGGAGGCTCAAGGCCGACCCAAGACATGCTGGAGAGATTCTGTCTTTCGGCTGGCCTGGGAACACCTTGATGTTCCCCCTGACAAGCTGGGGGAGACCAGGGAGAGGGAGGTCTGGACTACTTTGCTTAGGCTCCTACCCTTGCGACTCAGCCCCAGATAAGTGGAAGAAGACGGACGGATGGACGGACATGTTCTAATCTATCCATACATCCGTCCATCCAGATTCCGTTCTGATCTCTGTAATAAAATATGAGTTGACAGTACTGAATGCTGCACTGGTATCTGGCAATGCGATAAGTGTTTACTAATATACCATCTACATATAATGTTACACTGTGTGTTGAAAACTGACCTTTATTTTGTAGTTATTTGTTTACATTAATGTCATAATTACACAATCACAATGATTAATTCAATTCAGTTTTATTAATATAGCACAAAACATAACAACAGTTGCTTCAAGGAGGCTTTATACTGTAAGGTAGAGACCCTAGAATAGTACAGAAAAGACCCCCTATGAGCAAGCACTTGGTGACAGTGGGAAGGAAAAACTCCCTTTTAACAGGAAGAAACCTCCAGCTGAACCAGGCTCAGGGAGGGGCGGGGCCATCTGCTGTGGCCGGTTGGGGGTGAATGATGGAAGACAGGATAAAAGACACACTGTTGAAGCAAGTCTGATGTTAATAACTAATAATTATATGTTTATTCCTGAACTTTTTTAAAGATCAATTATGACAGAATATACACTGAAAATGTCAGCACTTGTGTTACTTCAACACTGCAAGTCAGCGTACTAGTAAAGAAATTCATGTGCATATAATTGTACTGAAATCGATCAATCAGTCACTGAAGAATTTGTGCAGCATGATTTATGGTCCTGCAAATGTGTATGTCTGCATTTACATTGAAAAATAATGTGCATAAATGTAGATGGTTACAATTACCCCAGGAATTGTGGAGGGATGAAGACAGGAAAAACAGTTAAAAATCCCAACACTGTGATGCTAAGCTTTGCCACATCCAGCCCTTGCATACCTTCCGGCAAGAAGCAAGAGTCCCTTAAATCAATGCCTGAGCTAACTGTGGTTAGAAGTGAACGGGTGAGGCTGGTTACAGCAATAGGATCAGTGTATCAGTGAACCAGAAATAATACCTCAATTTAGAGTATTCTACCTTATGAGTAGCATAGAAACAACAAGCAATAATCCTTCCATGTGAGGTGGACTTGTAAAATTAAACAGAATAATACAAATGTTCCTATCCTAACAATAGCTTCCCTGTTAACAACCTTAAAAAGCATCCCTACCATATGCCTTACAGCATTAAGTTCCTTGAGGTTGGGACTTTGCACTATATAAATAAAACTGAATTGAATTGAATGTCCTGGGGTAAATATAGCATGAAGTGTGTGGTGACTGAGGTAAATTATTATCTTCTACACCCAATTATCATTTATCATCAACCTTAATTATCATTGATTAAAAAGAAATACACAAAACACAAAACCTAAATTTAATGAGCTAAATTACATTTTTATCATTGTCTTTTATAAAACTTTCATTAAACAACTACTACAAAATAAAGCAGCCCTCCCTGAGTATTTAGTGTTCTAAAGAGCTTTACAACACAAAATAGAGACACATTTCAGATAAAAACTTAGTGCAACATTTTATCGCACATATTTCAGTATAGCGATAGCGATAGATATGTTTTGCAATAAGCACATGGGTTTTTGGCATTCAGACTTTCTATAATGGGTTATAAAAAGTGGTCAACATCAGCCACTAATATCTTATGGAATCCATTAACATAAAACAAATTCTGTTAAATGTTATTTATATCACAACAACAATTGCCTCAAGGTGCTTCATATTCGTACAGACCCGACAATAATAAAAATATGTGCGTATTGATGTTGTGACTCTGTTTGAAGGTTTAAAGGCCTCAGTGAAAACACAAAACAGCAGATTCTTTAGAAGATGGCAAATCCAAAATACATTTCAACCTAATGATACAGAATTTTTCTGTACAACATAAATGCTCTCTTAATTCAAAATTAACTGTATCGTCCAGTGTAAAAGTCTTGATTTAAGTGTCCGGATCAGTTTTTACAATTCTTTAAATGAAGGCCTGCTCACACTTACAAACAGAGGACAAATCCTATAAGTTGTGCTTCATTTAGAGATGCAAGATTTGATGATGCTGTAATGAGTCGATGTCAGTTTGATGAATAAAAATAGCTTTCTGTTTTTATGAGAATGAAAGCGTCTGAAATGAAGCTAAAATGATCGAGTATCAGTTCATGCTTGAAAAAAGTGGCACTGGTTTGTTAATAATAAGCAATGGAAATTTGCTAACATTAGTTAAGTATTACTTTAGAATTTGCACTGTTATTATAGTTACCAGAGGCTGTATGCTGCCTGAGGATGTCACCATAAAAACATGGAATTTCGATATATCACACCCATGTGTTTAAAGTTCCTGAACAGCGCTTCGTGATGCGACTTCATTACCTAAAACTACTTTTTGACTCAAATGTCAGGAGACTAGAACAAGAATACCAAGTGACAGAAAATTACATTATAGAGTAAATATATTTGTACGTGTTGCACAGAATAAATGCAGAATAAATTCTAGCCTAAATAGGTTTTTTTTGGCGCTCTCAAAGACGCACGCCAGTTACCAAAAGGTGTGTTGTAACTTTTCGAAGAAGTTATATACAAATTATACTACTTTTCTAAATACCTTGAGGGTATTAAGTGTTACCGGTGATTTCCCATTCATATGACAATCATGTCACATTTTAGGCTCGGAAATAACATTATTATCTTAAACGTTTCACTTTCTTCTTCTTGTGTAAGTTTAAAGGTTCTGCCAAGTTAAATAAATACATTATAGCATCGTCATCATGCGCACTGAGCAAACGCTGTGATAAATAAAAGACTATTCATTTCGCCCATATTGCACACTCTTTTGATCCTCCGCATGTTTTATGAACTCCCCTCTCTCCCACTCAGTTGTTGGGAGTCCCTCAGGTAAATTGGCCTGCAAACACATAAATTCAACACAGCCCTTGTAGCGGATAGATGAGACTCTGCTGCCCATTGTAACTCCCACACAACACCGTGGATTCCAGCAAACTTCTTGTACGCCTCTTTAGAGAAAAGGCCTCTCTTTTCATTTGTCCGTGTATACCCCTGACCAAGCTAAGTCTTTTCTTTTTCCTCTCTCCGTCTTTAATCCGTCCCTCTATTTCAGGAAGAAAAAAACACAAAACCAGTTCACGCAGTGCTTTAGTAGCTAAAAGTAAAAGAGCTTGTGTTCTCCCCACCACCCCCCCACGCAGCGCTGAGCCCTGAATCGCTCTGGAAAATTGCTTCTTTTGAATAGGGGGAAGGAGGAACAACGTTTAATAGGATCCAAAGGGAGTCTGTGCTCTTAAACAGGTGGAAATTGGACGTCCTCGAATTTATACAAATAGTAAGTTTATAAGCCGGCGAGGAAAAAGACGGATCCCATCTCCGAGGATTAGCAGCTCTCTCCGAGAAAAAAAAAAGATTACTGTGTTGTTAACCAAATGAAAGCAGGAGACTCACTCAGCTCCTCCAAAGCGCGATTAATGATGAAAACACAATTGTGCAGCAGTTTTACTGATGGAATGGTTTCATATTTACGTGCCATCCCCTCTATAGATTTGTCTCCCTGTCACCCAGTTAGGTGCTTGGGTGCCCGATTATGTCAAGAGACAGTGATCTGCACTGATGAGGGGCGGGCGCTGCCAAGGTCTGACAGAGAGCAGTCGGCTGGTTTCTCCACTCCCATCTGAACAATAAGAAGGTAAAGTACAACACAGACGTAACTTTGGCTTAACTCGGTGTCCAGGAGCTCCGGCTACAACATTTCTTGCCCTCTGTTTCCTCCTCCTCCTCTTCTTCTTCTCCTTAACGAGCCCTGTAATGTCTGTTAATTTTGTGTGTGCTAGTTAATGAGCATTAATCCATCACCCCTGGATGCTATTGTTGCGAGGCGGGGGCCATTTGAATGCAAATGCGTGACACTGTGACAGCAAGGTGCTTATTAAACTGATGTGTCCGCCTGTCTTTTCTGCTGGGAGCTCAGGGGAGTGAAAAGACGCGGGGCAGCTGGACTATACACGGAGTTGCTCACACCAAGTTCTGTTCGGCTGCAAAGCGAAACTACTACAGCGGCAACAAAATGGCAAGTTCAGCCTCTTTAGACACGGTGGTGTCCTGCGGGAGGACTGCGCCGTCCGCGGCTCCCAAAACGCTGGCTTTCTCCATCGACTGGATCATGTCCAAGAGCTCGGAGCCGAAAGGGAACGCGGAGGAACGTTCAGAGGGGAAAAAACTGCTAGGGCTCTGCTCCCCAATCCCCTGCATGATCCCGCTACAGCCCTTCAGCTACGACCTCCAAGCCAAGGCGCTGATGAGCTATTCGGAGCTGTGGAGAGCCAGTTTTAGGGGAACTTTGTGCGGCTCGCCAGCTGCTCCGTGCAAAGGAAACTGCGGGTTGTGCGGCAAAGGGGATCCGAGCCTGAAGCAGCAGCTGCTGACGTCAGGGAGCAGGGTGGTAAAACCTCAGGTCCTGAACCAGGCCGTGCCCAGCAGTGGCTCGCTCTACTATTTCAATTACCTGGACTCTGCGTACCAGCAGTCGGAGCTGCTGGCCGGCCACTGGCTCTCCAGCCCGCAGGCCCAGGCCTCTCTGTCGGCGCACCACAGACTTTTGCTGCTGGAGAATGCCAAACTGACCGGTGTGGGCACCGACAAGCTGCCCACACCTCAATACCCACACAAGGAACATCTGCCAGGGCAGCTGGACCAGATAGTGAAAGAGAGCCACGGCCTGACAGCTGAGAAAAGCGGCATAAAGACACACAGCAAACTCAGCGGCAGTGGCAGTGCGGACGGAAAACCCAAAAATTTCACCTGCGAAGTGTGTGGAAAGGTACGGTTTTAATGCATTTTTGTACATTGTTATTATATTCTATATTTTATATAAAACATGAACAAATGCGCCAGCATCTACACACCTATATAAACTCAATAATGAACTTTTGAGGCCGATGTTAGTTTTTTTTCTTCCTTTTTCTGACGCTTGTTTTAAAAATGCAGGTCTTTTGTCTTTTTAGAATAATGTTTACTCATATTTTGTATGCCTTTGTGTCGTCTGCAGGTTTTTAATGCGCATTACAATCTTACCAGACACATGCCGGTGCACACGGGGGCCCGGCCCTTCGTATGTAAGGTGTGCGGTAAAGGATTCCGGCAGGCCAGCACGCTGTGCAGACACAAGATCATCCACACGCAGGTGAGACACTGTTTCACTGTGACCTTTCCAGCTTTTTGACTTGACTTTGTTTGAATTATTTTCTCTCATTTTGACCTGTAAGGAAAAGCCTCACAAATGCAACCAGTGTGGAAAAGCGTTCAACAGAAGTTCGACGCTCAACACTCACGTCCGGATCCACGCAGGGTATAAACCATTTGTGTGCGAGTTCTGCGGGAAAGGCTTCCACCAGAAAGGTAAATACTGGGCGCTGGAGTCCTCTTTAATCAGCTGTATTATATTACTGACTGGAAATTGTATCCTGATGTGATGTTTCCTATTTTCAACACTGCGGTGATTCAGAGTGTTCATGTGCAAACGAACAAAAAGCTTTCTCTTCAGCTCGTGTTATTATTCCACGAATTTATTTCATGAAATCTGCTGCCGTGCAGCCTAGTCATTATTTTTGCTGGGTTGAGCAGTCAGCTTTTAGAAATCCACAACTCGGTGGAGAACTTCCTCACTAAGAGGAGACGTGATTGAAATAATTGCTACACTGGCTGATGGACTCTGTGCTTTAATTGTGCTGGATGCTGTTTAACATCTCGCGCACATTGTTTAGAATCGAATAAAATAATCATTTATTGTCATATACAACGAAATTGTGGGTTCTCAACTTGACTACTGACGAAAAATATGAATACGAAAAAATGCCATTTTATTTTATTTTATTGTTTTTGTTAAGCTGGACTTGAGATTTGGAGCATAAATGCACTAATAATTTTATAGCATTATGCACGAAGATTCCGATTATTCTGCCCGCTCAATATTGCGGAAGTTCGCAGCCGAGCAGAGCTCTTTATGCAGACTCGCTGGAGTTAGTGTGGCGACATCGGCGCTCATCCTCAACATTTGGTATCTGCGCTGCCGAAATAAATAACGTCTGCGGTAAAAGCAGAAAAAGCTTATATTTGAAGTAGTCAAAGGGGAAATAACTGTGGGCTCACCGATGAGCACGAATCGTTGGGTGGAAATGAGACTTGTCACTTTACACGGACTAATTCTACCTTCGAGACTGTCGCATTTTCCCCGGGTCATTAGTCAGACCCCGGCAAAGTTGGAAACCGGCCTCCTTTAGTTGCGGCTGCGCTTGATTTTGACAAAGTTTGACAACTTTTTGACTTCGGCACACAAAAAGCCGATTAATGAAGGCTGTGGGGTGGAGGAGGCTCCAGCTGAACTGCTGGTGGAAAAAGAAAAATCGCAGTTGTAAAACGCGTTCCCTCTCTGCTTTTTTTTTTATTTTTTAAATGTGTAGATGTTTCGCAGAAAAATTTATATTCAAATTTTGTTCAAGCGGTTTTATTTTTCAGATTCTCCTGATTAAATTATTTTCTTTGGCCAGATTGGAGTGAAATGTTTAGCTGTGTGATTTCAGGGTAAAAACGATTAACTCAGACCAGGCGGATTTTTTTTTAAATTAACCCAAGTTCCCCTGAAGCTGACTCTCCTCAGCTCTGACGGGCTCATCAGCGCATCTGCTCTCTGATATTAGAAGCCGTGAAATCTACAATATTTCTGAGGTATTGAGTGCATTTTTATCCCCTTTTTCTATTTTCTAATACTGGTTTTAGGCCGTTTTATACTAGAGGAAGGAAAGCTGGTTATGGTCAGACGACTGGTTTTCACACAGATGCACTTTTTTCGTTTGACCTGGAGTTGTTTCTATTGACACTCACACATCAGCGAGACATGAACGTTTGATTTCGTGCTGCGAAAAGGCCACGGGTTAAATAAGCAGATGTTAAAAGGGTGGCAAAAATTCTAATGTCACACCTTTCCCCCTTTGAATCCTTTTTTTAACTCCTTCTCAGAAGAATTGTGAAGACAAAGTGAAAAGACTGTGATAAAAATGACATTGTGTTTTAATTCATATACTCTTATTTCGCAGGAAACTACAAGAACCACAAGCTGACGCACAGCGGGGAGAAACAGTACAAGTGCTCCATCTGCAATAAGGCCTTCCACCAGATCTACAACCTGACCTTCCACATGCACACACACAACGACAAGAAGCCCTTCACCTGCGCCACTTGTGGCAAAGGCTTCTGCCGCAACTTCGACCTGAAGAAGCACATCAGGAAGCTGCATGACAATGGCTTCTCGGCGGCTTCAGAAGCCTCCAGAGAGCTGCAGAGCTGAGCCATTGCTCGTTTCCTGCTATGACTTTTTAGCGGGCAGTTTTTAAGGTCTGACAAGGAAGTGAGGGAGTTCAAAAAACTGGACCCGAATCTTTGAAAAGAAATGAGGTAATCGGCTCCCGTCAGTGTCTCAGCAGGAATGCTGCAGCGAACAAAAAACAGACAACATCCGCCCAACACTGTCGCGATGTTTTGGGTCCACATAGAATTTCTTTCTGCATTTCCACAGACTGAAAGAGAAACCCCCTGTCTCCACGATGGAACTGTAAATAACGATAATAATAATCATAATAATAATAACGTGAATCATCTGGGGAATGCATCGCCATGTTGTTTATTTCATTGAAAAACTGTTCCTGTGAATAAATAAGTTAAATTATATTGAAACTGAATGTCTGAGCCATGTTTGCATTTTGAAGGTATTTGAAAATAAAACAATTATATGATCAAAGTTTATTCTGAAACACTTTGTAAGGTGCAAATATCACATTTAGACAACACACACGTGCCCGCAAGAAAAAACCCGTAAATGAAAACAGAGAAGGCCGCGAGACAACCAAAGTGTGTGATATTCAAAGACGAAGTAACTAAAACAAACGACATTTGGGAATATAGTGGAAAAACGGCACAACCTAAAAAATAAAAACAGCGAAAAAGTCTCATTTGCTTCTTATCTTTCATTAATTCTATTTGTTACATTTTCCAGCAAATGTAAACTGGGAGGCACGCGTGCACGAGCGCAGACGGTACTGGTATTTTGGAGCGCGGGTACTGTATGCTCTGCGGCCACTTTTATTCAACATTTACTGACAGACACGATCTTAATAATACTGCATTTACACTTGACTCTGGCTTAATGGCACAAATGATCAGATATAACACGAGGCTCTTGAAAGCGAATTACATTAAGCAGCTAAACAGCCTCGGGAGAAGGAGCGGTGGGGGTGGGGGCCACGCCGTCATCCGGAGCCGCTCATCAGAACAGGAGATAATGGAGCACTCGGGCCGCAGCTCCTTATCTGGGCCTCCGCGTTAATAGAGCTCAAGTTATTCTCCGCACGGCTTCTGGAACAATATTATCCCTGCACACATTCTGTCAAGAGGCCGATCCGTGCTCCCAAATGGCGCTCATTTCATTAACAGCCAATTAGCGCTCACCCGGGTCGGCCAGGCCCTCAGAAGCTTGGCAGGGCTAATATTAGCAGATGAATGCCCCGCTCACCTTTTTCATCAGTGTGCACCAGACATCTGCAGGAAAATCTAGCCAGTCCGCTCAAACAGACCGTATAAAGGGCTCTGTGCTGATGTGTGCGGCTCCGATAACACAAACACTTAAACCAGATGATCTTTTAGTTATTATAGGAATTATTAGGAAATAACTAAAATATCTCCGCAATTTTGAGGTCTTCAGTTGACGCACCACGCTGTTGCTGAATTTTCCATCAAATCGCGAATACTTATCCTGTCAGAGGAATAAAGTCGATGTTTTTGTAATCATGTGGCATTTGTGCGTCACGCGCCACCTCTCAAACAAAGGGAACACTGCTCAAACGTGTCACTTTATTTCCTGTTTCAAGAGTGGGAGAAAGGTGTTTTGTGTCCTACGTGCCGATAAACGACAAAGACTCGCAGATCCAATACTTGAAAGATGACCTCGGTGCGCGCCTTCTCCATGCGTGCACGAGCATCCAGCAAACGGAATACTGTTACATCAGGCAGAGTGTAGGATCTGTGTGAGAGGCAGTTTGTGTCTTTTACCAACGCAATGCGTGTGGTCACACGCGCGCGCGCACTGACACACACAGGGTCTACGGGCTGTAGGACTGAACAACGTCTGCTCAGTAAATAACCTAAAGGCAGGTTGGCCTTTTCTCCGCACTTTTTCTTTTTTCTCCAGCATCTGAGCAACCGCCTCAACATCCACAAACACGTTAACTGACTGGTGCGCGGGAGCTTTAATTAAGGCGCGCCCACGCGCAGCAGATTAAAGGTTTTTTTTTCCTTTCTGGGGTGGAGCGCTAATCAGTTGTCAACAACATGAGGACATCTTTCTTTTTGCTCTCTCCACCACCGGGGGATCGCTGGGGGATTCAGGCAATTTACGGACTACAAAGGAGCTCGTCTGAGACAGGAAGAGAAGAAAAGCAAGAGGCGGACTTTTTGTCTGTCCCAGTGAACTGATTGTAAATGGGAGATTAGCGGGGAAGCTTCGCCAGTCCAGCAAGTGCCCGATCGAGGAGGAAGGAGAGAAAAAGACCAATTAAGTCTACCAAATGTTAACTTACACCAGTTTCCCCCCAGTTTAGCCCACATGAAATTCCAATTAAAGCGTCCCGGTAGCAGCTTTTTTCTTTCAAAGAAGGCGGAGGGGTTAGAGTGCTTGTGTCACTCTAGCCAGGGGACAACGTTCCCACAATATCTGAGACAGGAGCTCGTTAAAGTAATACAAGGGCAATATGCGATGTTATCCCCAGTACAAGGTTGTGATTCCTTGGAGAAGCAAAACCGCTAAATACCATGACTAACACCAGCACAACAACTAACGGATGATGGTGATGGAAATGAAAACACAGTCAAACAAGATTTAATCTAACAGCTGACTGTGTGTGTGTACTCTTCATTGAGCATTTGAATGAACAACGTTTTAATCAACTTGTTTTTATCATGCCTATGTAACAAAAGTCAGCTAGATTTATAGTTTTATATAATGCGAGCATTAAATTGAATTCACAAAGGAGAGTGCAGAAAACACATTTTCACAGCCAGTCAAAACCAGCCTACAGTGCATGTTTGTTGTGCCAGATATTCAGTAAGACTAACAGTAAATGAAATAAACAAGAAAAACAAGATAACTATAAAAGGAGATTAGACATCAAAATGCTATATCAGAAGGAGTTATGGCCATCTCTCCCTTAGCCTGCTTCTGCTGGGCTGTTCTTCCTGTTAAATGGGAGTTTTTCTTTCCCACTGTTGCCAAGTGCTTGCTCGTTGCGTTTGATTTATACTATAAGCATCTTCACCTTAAAATATAAAGCACAGTGAAGCGGCTGTTGTGATTTGGTGCTATATAAACGTTGCATTTGCTTTTCCACAAGCACATTCAAAGTTTATACTAAGTTTGTGCTTAGAAAGGCTGGGACCGCTTTGTGGCGTTGTTTCTTAACAACGCCACAAAGCGGTGCCTTGCCACCCCACCCCTCGTTAGTGAACCACTAGCCCTTTGAGACCATGAGCCTCCATTGTAAAGTACTGAGGGTTAATGAGCACTGGTTTCTCTTCAGTCTGTAGCTGTGCAATCAAAGGAAACAGAGATACTGACATGAGATGTTTAAAAACAACATTATTGTACATTTCTCATAAAGGAGCTAGTCTAACATTATGCTCTGATTTGGTTAAAAAAAATACCAGAAATGCCGAACTTGCTTGTCCAAAGACCAAAAAGTCCAAGATGATGGATAGAAATGAGCCACTCAAGATGCGGTGAACAGGCACAGCGTTCACTCACACCTCATTTAGATTCTTTTACAAAGTCATCCCAGAACCTTCCTCCACCAAAACCTCATCACAATGTCTTAAGGACAGTAGTGAGGAGCCTGTCCCTTGGATATGCCTGCTCATCTGCTTTGGCCTGTCAAGGGCATGGCAGGCTGAGAGGATGTGTTTTGTGGCTGGGAGGGAAGCGTGGGCTGCTGGGAACTGAGCAGTGAGGGAGCTCTCATCACTGATTTGTTGTCAGACTCCATTCTCTGACCTCCATCCGTCTGTCCATCCATGCAGCTATCTAGTCTGCAGCTCAGAAGCTGCGGGGGGAACCTGTAGTGGACGAGGGTGGTGAAGCTTCAGGTTTCTGTTAGTCAGAGACTGAATTTAGTTATTTTTATTGTTTGACCAATTTTAGGACAAAACACACACAACATCAAGTATTCACTGCTTTAATGCCACATCTGTTTCTTCAAAGTATAAAATCAAGGCAATTGCTTCCAGGGCACAACTTTTAGATTGTGCTGTGTACGTTTGTTATGTTGTGTTTAATCACTTTCATTTTCTCAAAACACGACGAACAGTAAGAATTAGCTTGTTTTCTAATCCATTAACAATGAATTATTATGTTTTTAAACATTCAGATTTCAAAGTCTGAATGATTTGGCGCTATATAAATATAACATATTACTAAATAGATGTGACTAAAACATTATGACAAAGCACCCTTGAACAAAAGATAACTTTTCAACTACTTTGGTAAAGATATTTCCAAATCACTGTGATTAGTTTGAGTTTAGTGTTGAACGTTCCCAGATTAATTCACTACTTCCCGCTAAAGTGAGTGAGCTGCAGAGTTGTGATGCCTTTTTTTTTCACCCACACACAGCAGCTGCACGTGGGTCTTTTTCCTATTCATGAATTTGTATGTTAGGTCATGTTCAAACAGCTGGCTATGATAGCCAAAGTGAAACAACACAGTAACCTTAAATGGCCAAGTAAGGCTACACTGAAAAAAAAGTTCTTTCAATTTACTTGAATTTATTGTGTACATCGGTCCCACATAATATGAATAAGTATGACTGACTTAATTTTCCACTTTCCCTCAAGTAATTAATGCTTGCCAAATCAAAGTATTTTATTTACATCAGATTACTTTAAAAAATCATGTTTGATGTACTAATATTAATCTGTTATCATAATATCAGTGTATTGCATAATGTCAATATATTTTAATGTTTAACACCAACTTATTTTTATTTGCCAGTGGTACGCAATGATATTATGTAATGTAAACACATTGCAATTATGTTCCTGCAACACAAATTATGGCTTTAAATCCTACTTCATTTTTTCAATTGAAATATTAACTGATCATTATTGACAAAAAAGGCAAAGACTGTGAGTGCTACTGAACAGTTCACCTTTATTAAACTGTAACAGCAGTGAAAGCAGCAATTCTGCCATGAACAAGTCCAAAATCACATCCATATAAACTTGTTAACACATTTTTAAAGATAGCCTGCAGAAATAGCTAGAAGAAAGAGTTAGTTTGAGAATATATTTGCAAATATTTCACAAAAAACTGACCTTAGCAGCAAATAAAAGAAAGTGCTTATAGATGATCCTGTCATCTCTTACATATAACATTTGTATTAATTACACAATTGAAAATGTAAACTAAATTAAGACTACCTGAAAAAAAGCAACACGCTTTTATGAATAAACAGATTTACACAAATATAACTTGTGTGTTATTTGACAACAGTTTCAGCTTCTGTACAAGTATTTACCTGTACAAGATTTCAAATAAGTTAAGCCTTAAATGACATTGTTACATAACTAATACCAAACACCTACATGAATTTTAAATTTCATTTTAAACATGTAAGCAGGACATTAAGGTTGACTTAGAACATATTGCTAAAAATCGTCAGTAAAAATTTCTTACAACATGATACCAAAAGGAAAAATCATCCTGCATTGCAGTCACATGAGGGGAAAGCAATAAAAACATAAGCAGTATAACGTTACTGAAAACAAAATGAAAAACTGCAAAGAATTGCAGAAGTGCAGTCTTTGACTTCTCAATGAAACAGATGGTTTTTGAAAGCAAGAACTTTAGAGAGTTTAGCTCCATCCAGTTCCATGAAAACCTTCTGGAAAACGTCAAAGTTGTAGCGAAGGTCCGCAGGGTAGGCAAGGTTTAATGCATACATTAGTCCAAATAGCATTATCACAGCAAATGCTACATTATCCAAAGTCTTCGCCACCCTGATGCCTGCAAGGACCACTCTTGTTCATCTGCTGAAGCTTGCTCTTTAAGAAGATAAATTCAAACAGTGGTGTCTTCAACAGTCTCACTGATGGCACGTTCTTCCATGCCCTGTAAAAAAGAAGCCATGTTAGTCATTTCATGCCAAGTAAGTAATATGACACTGTGGAAAGTCCGAAAAAAAAAGAAAAAAAAAAAGAAAAGAAAAAGACAAGTACATACCACATACTCCCGGATAAGCATGCCAATTCAATTTCAATTCAATTCAATTTTATTTATATAGCGCCAAATCACAACAAAAGTCGCCTCAAGGCGCTTCATGCCAGGGTCTTCACCCATGTAGATACACACTCCCTTGACACACTCAGCATCAACATCTTCACACTGAAATGAAATGTATGTAATTAGCATCTTCATTCAGCCCCTGTCCTTCATTTAAGTTTTAATAGTGTACTTTACATGAATGTTTTTAAAGTAAAGGCACACAAATTAATAATAGGTTTACTGGCAATTAATAATAAGTTGACAAAGTGAAGGTTAAAAAAAGAACCAGATGTAAAAATACAAAATGAGAGAATTTATCATGGAAACATTTGAAATCTTCCACAATTATAAAGTTTCATCCAAAGAGGATTATGGGTGGCTGTAGCTAAGGTGGCAGAGCAGGTCAGCCACTAATCAGAAGGTCGGTAGTTTGCCTCCTGGCTGCATACCAAATATCCTTGGGCAAGATACTAACCCCGTGTTTGCCTACTGGTGGTGGTCAGAGGGCCCGGTGGCGCCTCTGTCAGTGTGCACCAGGGCAGCTGTGGCTACAATGTAGCTTGCCATCGCCAGTGTGTGTGAATGGGTGAATGACTGAATGTAGTGTGAAGCGCTATACGAATGCAGGCCATTTACCATGTTAAGTGAATGTTCAGGATTTATCACTTACATTATCCATTTATGCCACAATTCTTTTCAGTATTAGTCCAAGCTCTCCTCTTCTGTTGACCAACTTCACCAGGTTGTCCAAGTGGAGAGCCAGCTGAGCCAGGAACTTTGTTTAAGGGGGGATGGTGGCAATTCTCTTAAACTCAGCGTTGATCTGAAAACATGAGCACAGAGGAATGAGCTTCAAAGGTTTAATACCTGGAAGAAGGCTGCAATCACTCATGCTGAAGAAATGGGCTGTCAATGGGCTGTGCCTTAACCATTTTAGGCTAATACCACAAGAACACCGTGTATGAGGCAAACCTTACCTCATGGAAATCAAATAGAGCAGGCCATCTTGCCATGAAAGCCTCCACCATTGGTGCATCACGAACACCTTCATGTCTTCTGTATGAAAAAGTCTTTTCCATCTTGAGTTTCACCAACTCTGTTACTCTTTTTTATGTCCATGTTGTGGGCTTTGACATGTCAATAGCTTTAAGAGTCCCTTTGTCTGCTACTTCTGAAACTGAGGTAAGGTTAAGAAACTCATTCCCAAACAAAGAATCCATAAACTGAAGTCTGAAACTGCCCTGAAGACAACACTGTCTCTTGACTTCAACGATGAGATCCTCAGTTGATTCAGGCGCTCCATTAGAGAGTGAGCCTTCGACAGGTTCCGTCAGCCAAAACAGTCTTTAGGACCATAGGACTCCCCATAGGACTCTGTAGGAAAAAAAGAATTACATATCAGACATTCAGAAAGCACGGTGGTTAGCACTGTTGCCGCACAGCAAGAAGGTCCTGAGTTCAATTCCAACATCAGGCCGGGGTCTTTCTGTGTGGAGTTTGCATGTTCTCCCCGTGTTTGCGTGGGTTCTCTCCGGGTACTCCGGCTTCCTCCCACCGTCCAAAGACATGCAGCTTGTGGGGATAGGTTAATTGGATAATCCAAATTGTCACTAGGTGTGAATGTGCGAATGAATGTGAGTGCAAATGGTTGTTTGTCCCTGTGTGTTAGCCCTGCGACAGACTGGCGACCTGTCCAGGGTGTACCCTGCCTCTCGCCCTATGACAGCTGGGATAGGCTCCAGCGCCCCCCGCGACCCTGAAAAGGATAAGCGGAAGCGAATGGATGGATGGATGGACATTCAGAAAGAATCATTTCAGTTTAGTTTTCATAAAGCTATCCATACCCAATAGTCAAAGTTATAAAGATCAGACATAAAAAAAGAAGAATTTATCTAATGAAATACATGCGACTGAACCTATTACACTTATATGAACACCTTTTATTTCTATATGCCTTTTTAAAGTCACAATGTGGACTGATCCAATCTCATAGTCAACCAATGGATAAGTATTAAGGAGTTCACAGAGCGAAGCGAGAGTGAATATTCTTGTGGATACTGGGCGGAGCTCAAAAGCTCTGTCGTGCTCTCTGTACCAGCCACCAAGCTCTCTGACAATGTAGAATATGCTGTGGTACAATGCAGATATGGTTTTTCAGTATTCTGGCAATCCACCTGCGGCCAGTACCATTCCATTTCTATAAGTTATACTCTTTATGTCACACACTGTGCAAGGTTGACCTCTAGAATGTCAGGGAATATGTACCTAATGACTTAAGCTATCTCCTCTTTAAGCAAATCCACTAGAAAGGCCGATACAGCTGAGACCTCTAATTCAGACTTGCCGAGAAATGGGGAGTTTAGATTATAAGCTATCATCATCTGATGTTTTGACTTCTGTAATCATAAAGGTAACAATTTCACCATCACAAAAAACATTAATTTTAATTGAAAAACGGTATTCCAGTCCAGAAGAGCATCAATGGTTTCTTTAAAGTACCAATCTTTCCCTCATTTATACATAATGTTTTGAGAAGCACAAAGTAGAAAAAAAAAGGGGGGGGGGTAGTTACACTCAGTAGCACAGGAACAGAGCCAGAGAGAGAGAAAGAGAGGCAGGGACAACAACATTAGAAAGGTATAGTAAACATCCACAACTATTTTCAGTTGCAGATGATAAAGGATTGAGAAAGTTTATTCATGCAGGTCCATATGACAGAGAATATGCATGTTCTTTTAGTTTTCATATTATAATTTATATTTAATTGTGTTGTGGTTTGCAGTGTTTTGTGTTCTTTTCACTTTAAATTTGTGAAAGGAAAAAGCTGAAAATTTAAATAGTTAAAACTTGAAATGTGAATAGTTGATTTTTGTATTATATGATTTATTTATTACATTTTATGTGGAGTGAATAAATAAAAGTATATTTACGGTGGCCCCTAGAGACAAAGCACATACAAACTTCAAATCACGTACGAACTCTGAAGCATATACAAACTCCAAAACACGTAAAAACACGTACAAACTCCAAAACACGTAAAAACTCCAAAACACGTAAAAACACGTACAAACTCCGAAGCACGTAAAAACTCAGAAGCATATAAAAACTCAAAACACGTACAAAAGACAACAGAAGTGCTCCAGGATGCTGGGCGCAGTGTTGAGCCTTTGTTATCTTGTGGCTACACAAGCCAGCAAGTACCAACGACCGGATTTGGTGTGTGGTAATAACAGGTAAATGAACTTTTTTTAAAAATTATTTGAATATATATATGAGTGCCTGTGTATAAATACACAAACAATACACACATGCTTTCAATTGTGTAATTTAAGTGATCTAGTAGCTCGGCTTTGGAAGTTCAGTTCATGCTAGAAATGTGTTTTGGAGTTTGTACGTGTTTTGTCTCTAGGGGCCACCGCATATATTTATATATAAACATATATAAATAAAACCACTTGTTTTTATGTTAGTAATTCCTTTTGTGCATAATTTTATATTATTGTTAATAATAAATTAATTAAAGCAACAAAACAACCTGAAGAGCCGGTTCGGAGCCGAAAGAGCCGGCTCTTTTTAGTGAGCCGAACCTAAAAAGAGCCGGAAATCCCATCACTACGCTCCGGAGCGTGTGTCGAAAAAAACAACACACTGGTTCAGAAGCACTGTGTCGAGGCTTGCTTCGTTTGGCAAAAGTCACGTGACCAGTGACGTCCGAAGCTTCATTACGCACGTAACTGCTTCGGTACCTGATTCAAACGGATATAAGGAAGTGAATCATCCACGGGATTCGTGGAGTGTGTTGATGGTGACAGATAGCGACGAGGTGATCATTCCACTGACAGATATGGAGCCAGCGAGGAAGAGAGGACGTTCTGGCGTGTGGGAATATTTTGAGTTGATTTTGCTCAATTCATTTTATCTGCCGAAGTGAAAAACTTGAAATGTCCAAAATCATGTTTTCATAATGTAAATATCATTACAGCATATGACTTTAGGAACACTTCCATGTGAATTAAAGCTAATGAAGACTACAAAAATGTATTTGACACTATACGTACATTACATTGCTACAGTTTAGAAAATCATTTTGTTTATTGTTTTTAGGTGATAGTCTGCAGGACCCAGGAATACCTGCATATCTACCAGCTTGCAGTGTAGTTCCTGCACTCCACAGCCTCTTTTGTTCCATGCAAGTGGATTTTCTCCAGGGCAGGAGAAACTATTTCTAAGAAAAGAAACAGACTCAGCCAGCGCACAGTAACACTAATCCTCTTTTTAAATGTAAATAACAAAAGGGCTACCTGACATAGATCATGTTTTTACTTTGCAAGTTCTTGATTAGGGGTGGGTTTTGATTATCGCTTTTCTGATTACAATCCATGCTAAATTGAATAAAGTGATATTGATTCATTAAAATCCCGTGTCGATTTGTAAATTAACGTTATCATGCCTGAAACGCCAGCATCTCAGGTTAAACCTCACAACATGTCGTCAAACACCATACAGCTAAAACAGTAACTGGGAGCAGGTTTACGGATTCTGCATACAAACGTAAACACAGAGCGCGGACCCGACGCGTCAGAGTCAGATTTTGATGTGTCGTCGGGTCCGCGCTGTGTTTGCCTCTTTTTTTTTCGCTGGCTTCTGCAGCTGCAGGTTTCATAACTCTCTGTTTACATCTCTAATTAAGTCTCACATGTGTCAGCTTTCTTTTAATAGATACGAAATTATGGATATATACTGATACATGACCAGAATTGTAATATTTCTGACTGAGGCAAAACTTTCCAGATTCCAATCAAATTGAATCGGATCCTGTATCGAATCAAAATGATTCTACAAATCAGTGACGATGCAGCCGTACTCAGCCCCCTAAGCATTTTCCCTTTCCAGTTCACAATCAATCCCACCCCTAGGTCAAAAATATGTATAGGACAATTGGCCTCATCTAATATTTTGTATGAACCTGTCCAGCTGTCCAGTGATTAAACGACAAGTAGATGGAGGCAGGACTTCACAGCAGGGGCATACTCCATAATGTGCTGTGTGTTATCATATGTATATTATATATATATTGCTCACTTATTGTATTTACCAACATCAAGGAGTTATGAGCAAAGAAAGGCCACACCATAGTGCATGTTTAAATAGGGAAAGTTTATTGATCAAAATGTATTACGCAGATACGCATTACATTTTTTTCAGCCCCCCAATCGAGAAAACAAAACCAATTACATGTTCAAAGCAACGGAACGGTGGCCCAATATCAGAGAGAACTCCACTCTTGAGTGAGCAGTGATAATTGAGCAGTCCGTTTTATTTTGCAGATTCAAGCTGCTCTTCAAAATTTTCACCACCAGATGTCACCAGAGAGGACTGTGTTGAAAAGCTTCGAGTAATGAACCGTTTTTCAATACAAGCTTCAGTGCTTCGGAAAGCTTCATTTGGCCATCACTAGCTAATACCAACTTTAGCTAGCACTGTAAAAACAACATGTAGATGCATTACAGATTACTTTTTATATAGCATGCACTGCAACAATTCTGTGAAAACGTACCAAACTAAAACAAATGTATTTAAATTACTTACCTTCTCACTATGCCTGACTCAGTGCCAAAGGTTGCATGTGGCTAAACAATCTTCCAGAATCTGGCGGTCAATTGCGCTCTCCTTAAATTATGTTGTTGTCTTATTGGATAAGACTCTAGGTCGTATTATCCAATCATATTTAGTTGTTGTCTTTGAATATATTGCATCATTTCCGGTTGTGGTCAAACATGATTACAATGGTTTTAGTATTCTAATTTAGTCACTTTAAATCAATGCAAGAAAAATGAGTAGTCTCAGTATTGTTTATAATCAAGTAAATGGTACTTTATTTAATCATGTAAATAAGAGAAACATGAAAAGCTTGTGTAGCATTAACTAAATTCATTTGTGCAAATTCAAAAGCCTGCCAATTCCCGTTTTTTCAGTGTAGTTTCAAAAGTGAACAAGTCTCCAGCTTTACAGCAGAGCTGAACATGGAGCCCACATCTTTTGGATTTTGACTACTTTTCTTTTTCACCGTCACTGTAAAGTGGTGATTTTTTAAAATATAATTTACCAGATTAAACTGTATTAAGCCTAAATTCTGCGTTTTTAAGTGTAATTGCAGTGTTATCATGTTCTGTGTTTGATTGGACGTAAAGATGTCTCATTCAGACTTTCTATCTAGCATTCACACTAAATGACCTGACACACAGAACACGGATCAAACCAGCAACCTTCTGATTACTGGGCTTCCTACACTATCACCTAAGCTACAGACACCACCTGTGTTCCAATCAAAAGTTCACGTTTGTTTGTAGGATTTTTTGTAGAATGGGAGCTTGATTTATGATGTCATCATGATGTCATCATGGATATCTGAGGACGGTTTCCACCACCTGTTTGACTCAATGCCGTGAAGAATTAAAGTACGCAAAAGGAGCTCCTATATTGTTCTAGCAAAGCTTACCTATTAAGACAATCAGGGAGTGCATATTACAATAAAAAGTACAAACATGACAGCTTCTATTTAGCATGACAAAAATGGCTGGGGCAGACATTGTGGTATTTGGGTGCTGTGGAGAATTCACTACAGCAGAGAGATAGATATTGGACTCTGCAACAAAGTCAAACACTGATACGATGTTACTGTAAAAAAAACTAAAACTAAAGATAACAAAAAAAAAAACTGCACTCTTTGTCCAGCGAATTATGAGCCAATTAATTGAATGAGTCATTTTCTCCATCGTGCACTGGTGTTACTAAGCAGTGTGCCATCGTTGGGAAAGATCAGTTGATTTAGGGATGTCCGGTGTCTCAGCTAATCCTTTTGAGCTGACCTACTTGCTGACCTGCTAGAAAATGTCCAGTCCTCCTTTATTTCAGGCTACCATGTTAATGATGAACTACTCTTCTAGCAACATTTAACGATCCCGTGAAATGAATTAAACAGTTCATGTTCATACAGACGCACAAACTCACATCTAGTCTAGAGCAGTTGCAGTCTTGCTTCGTTCTTGTGGAGTGTCCTAGAAGAAAAACTATATTTCTTGTGTTTGCTTACTGTTTAGCATTTTGCTACACAAAGCCTCTCTTCTAAATTAGCAAATGCTCATTGAAGTCAATCTATTTATTAAGGATTACTGACGTTACTGGGCCACACTTCTTAATCTCTGAGTTCAGGTGTTTTTACTTCCATTGCCACAGCTGAAAAGTATAAAACCAGCAATTACTCAAACATTTGTTAAAAAAGGGACATTTTAAAGAGCTATCTGATTTTGAGAGTGGTTCCATAATGTAGAAGTGACCAGACTATGATTCAACTACACTATTTATGTATTCAATCAGTAATTTGAAAAGTAAACTATATTACTTCACTACAGCTAAAATTCAGTGAGCTCTTTTAAATGACCTATTCGTTCACAAATGCTTGTCAAGGCAGACTGCATGGATAGATGCTTGACTTTATACAACAACTCAAAAACTATGAGGTGTCACCCAACAGAAGGGTACTTGTTATTTTCATATTTCCATTCTAAGACCACACGAGTTGCACTGAAGTGACCCTTCCCTCGAAGGTAAAGTCATCCCAGCAAAACATCACCACTGAATCTATCACTGTCAATAATTCAGGGATGCAACATTATTATTTATAAAGTCCAGTTTCTCTCATGAAGGTTCTTACATGGAGTTTCCCATACGTACAGGAACACACTAGTTCCTGCACTGATTAAAAATGAGAACATCAGAGGAGGAGCTCAGGTTGAGCAGTTTGGAGACAAAGTTAAAAAGTCAAGACTGAGATGATCTGAACATGTGCAGAGGACGGTTAGTGGGTACACTGGACGCAGGATGCTGCCAGGCAGGAGGAAAAGAATATTCATGGATAAAGTAAAGAAGACGTGATGGGTTGCAGCACCTGGTACCACGATCACATGCCTGAAAAAACATAAAGACAAAGATGACACTGGAGATGTGGCCTGCTCTGACTGAATCCTCGCAGCTAAGAGGGAGACCAGTGGGAGACAGGAAAACCACAACCCCACAGGGCCTCCTACTGGTATGAACGTGGCAACTGCAAACACCTCATCCAGCTTTGCACAGTTGGTGTGGAGCACCCACAATTTAGTTCTACATGTAACATGACTATAAAGGACTATTCTGTTTACAGGACATTTTATTCACAAAAATAAAAAAAAATTGAAATGAAAAATAATCAAGATTATTCACTAAAAATATTATTATTAAACTATCACACACTAGTGGGCTTCACAGAGTACATACAGAAGGTTGCTGTGACTGGGAGGGATGGGTGAGGTGGAGGCGTCCACTAAAGGGAACAAAGAAGATATCTAAAACACAGAGTGATTACCCACGTAGCCTTTCTTAAGCAAGAACTCAGTGGTGTGGGGTTTTTATTTCACGAGCATGTGCCAAAAGAATCCTTCACTTTGTTCTTTGACTTTTTTCTTAAAGTCTAAATGTGCACACACGTGTACGACACACTTATACCTTCTATAAAATGCCTTGTGTAGATGAGTTGTTCAGCTGTGTTATCTTGTGATACAACATATAGCCTCTTTTTTTCTTTTAACCAGCTGCAGCTTTCTGCACCATGTTTTCAGCGTCCGTCTATTTATCACCACACAGCACACTGTGTTTATGTGCTAAAAGAAAAATCATCCTTATCGACATTTCAGCTTTTTCTCAAAGTGGTACTTCAACTTTAATCTTGAAATTTCAACTTTAATCTAAAAAAGATCAATAATATATTTTTCCTTAATGTGGCACTAACAGTAGATTAGCCTGTAATAAAGGACTTTGTTAAGACTCAAACTTGACACATTGGTGCTGTGTGCCAAGACTGAATCAATATCAACAAAAAGTCCACGTAAACAAATGCAAAATTCATACGTGTTCTTTCGACAGTCTGTTCAATCCGTAAATCAAAATGAATAGCACTGTAGATTCTGACTTTACCCAGCGACAGAGAAAGACACCTGTGAAAAAACAATCAATACACTGACTGAAGTGGAATTCAGCAAGCACAGCCCCCCTACTGTACTCCTCAAAGAGCAATAATGCAGCTCTAGTATATTCAAGTCTAGCAGGGGAAGAATTTTCACATTAGCTCCTGAAGGCTAGTTCTGTTCCAGTGCATAAGATTTGGAAAGTAAAAATAGCTTTTCCTTTTGGAAGTGGCTGAGAGACTAAAGACATGTTTGAAATGAGCTCTCAAAGAAGACATTCTACACTTGAGCCCACAGAGTCAATGGGGAGGAACCACAAAGGCTTTATTTAATGTAAAGCAACATATGAAAGACAACATGCCTGAGCTTTTAACTGTTCTGATACAAGGAGACATTCAGGACTTACAAACTCAGGCACGGTGCAGCAGCCACACTGAAATGTGAACTCTCAATTCAGAAACTGTGTCGAATGAAACAAAAATCAACTGTGTGACAATAAATTTTCAAATTGTCATTTGCAATTTAAATTGCATCATCAGTTGATACAAATTAGTAAACTGTGCAGGCTTGAGATCCAAACAAATGTAACCAACCAAGGTGTGAAATAACAGTCTGCAAAAAACACAACACGCCAAAATATTTTCCCTGCTCCATTCTTTTCCTCTGCCTCACTTGCCCCCGCTAAATTCCCAGCATATTGCCGAATGCAATGCACCCTGCAATTACCCATTATCCAATCAAACGGAGTCAACACTTAACCATTTCCACAGCTCTGGGTCCAGCCACTTATCTGTCAGGGTTCTCAGTAGGCTTCAATAGCTGAACAGCATTGCATAATCTTATGGCTTCAAATTCATGCTACCCCAGCAGGGACAGAGGAGAGTTGGCTTTCTGTCTGAGGGGTCGTTGTTGTCAGTCACTGGCGGGGTGATTTCAGTTCTGGTCACTAACAGCAACAGCCCAGCACGCCAAGTACCTTGTCCATTACAATACACAACGCAGGGCTAATCATCTGAAAGGCCTCCAGATAGTGCTTTTTAAGCCCCTCGTAGATAATTCCCTACACATCATCTCTTTTGTTACGCTGTGAAGCTGTCATTTATGACTGTAGACACAACACTAAAACCTCCCCTTTTGTTCTTAAATTCTGTCCTTGGCCTCTCTCCACCCTGTCCTGCTCCTTCATTAAACTGACACAATACTACCCATCCCAACCCCAACCAACTCATACAGTAGGAGATTTTACCAGTGCAAGACTTTATTTTGCAGATCAGCACAGAAATACGCACAAATGTTTTTAAAAAAGCTAAACTTAAAACGCTACAATATTTAATATCTCTTTTTTAAGAAATCATAGGATTAAGATGATCAGTCAAACTGACTGACAGGCTGACTGCTGAAGGACCGCTGAGAGTTTTTCGTGCCTGTGATTTCACAGCTTTGATACTGGCTCCCTCTAGTGGTTTCAAGACACCACCGCAAGAAAAGAAGGCAAAATAGGATATTTTATCTCCACAACACTGGAGTCTGGCAACACTGGTGCATTTGAAGAAAAATGTTTATTCTCTTTAAAATCCTACGTCAAAACATTTGTTGAACAGCTATAAAGACAAATAGCAACAACAATAATAAAACAATGCAATGTGTAATGAACACAGACTGCGGAACATTTATACACAGAGCTCTATGCTAGTGTGCACACCTGGAGGAAGTTTAATTGGTTTCTCTCCCACCATTTCAGCGGGGTCTTTTCTTCTTTGAACATAAATGTTCACTTCAGCCTTTACTGCTTCTCTTAACGTTACCATGGGATCAAACATAACCAAGACTGATGCTGCTGTCATTGGAAGTGTGCTGCTCTCCAAGAAACTGCCAAAACTTTCTTCTTGGCTTTGGTTGGAGGTGGCGTTCTTCCATATTCTTTCTCCACTCCTGCACTACTCAGTGAACAACAACAAAAGTCCTTTCACATCGGTCAGGTCAGTGTCCCTTTCTCTTCAGACAGTACAGAGCTCATCAGATGATGCAGTTCAGGCTTCATACAAACGAACAAAGTTTACTGCAGCGATGCTTTCTTTGTTTTATATGGCTCAACAAAACCTGAAACCCCAACTGGAGAAAATGGTTTTAACGACAGTGGTTATCAACTTCCTCTGTTTGTGCTTCAGGCTCTGTACGTACTCACATAAACGTGGGTATTTTGTGGGTTATGTGCGTCCTCTTCCACATGACTGGTATGGTTGTGGACCACTCCAGTCAGACACATGACAGCTGATGATAAAGAAAGGTGTGCACAACAAACATTTTTCTGGTGATTTTTTTCAGTGCTGCTGTTAAGGTGACTG
This sequence comes from Astatotilapia calliptera, assembly GCF_964374335.1. NCBI lineage: Eukaryota > Metazoa > Chordata > Actinopteri > Cichliformes > Cichlidae > Astatotilapia > Astatotilapia calliptera. The sequence continues at coordinate 37,897,519 of NC_137426.1, forward strand.
TTGCACATTAGAGATCTCAAACTTTAAACGGGATCAGTTTAAACATTAAATGTTACTGTGCCACTGCCCAATGCAGGAGGTGTGGAAATCGCTTTAGTTAGCAGAGTTAGCAAAGTAGTTAGCAAACTAAAATTAATTTTACTGATTAAAGTTTTCTAGTAGCTTAGATTCCAGCAGTTTAAAGACTATTTAGGAACAGATTAGAATCATGTACAACATTTATACATTTTCTTCATCATGAAATTAGTACATGCATATTTAAAACATGCTGAAAATAAAAGATTCAGTAAAAAACAATTTCCTTGTTTATTCCCTTATATTTACATTTTCTGTTCTCGGTTTCATTCTGGTTTGTGTTATTCCATGATTCCCTGTTTATTCCTGCCTCCTCTTTGTTTCCTTGTCTGACTTAAGGCCCCAGTGTACCTGCCGCAATGGCTGCTTTGCTTGCTGCTGCAACCTTGTTTCACAGTCACTTGTATTTTTACACAAATCACAGGAAGCTGCTGCAGTATTCTCCTGAATAATAAGTGTTGCCACAAAAAACAGTACCACACTTTTGCAAATTTCAAACAGTTCCACCGTCTCCCTCTGTACATCTGCATGTCTCTGAGCTTCTATACTGAAATATCATTCAAATGGCGATTAAAAACTGGCACTTGTGTTTTGAACCCAGCTTCAGCTGGCCATGGCACAACATGCCAGGTTACAAAAAGAATCAAGAGGGACACGATCTGTTGAAGCACCACAAGACTGTTGTGCGTCAAAGAACAACCTGACTGTTCTTTCTAGTATAGTGCGTTTCCCAAATGCAATTTTAGTCTGAGTACCTTTAACATATTTTCAGGCGAGAAAGTAGCTGTGCTGTGCAAACTTCAAATATCTGCTCGGTTTATCAAAATATCGCATATTTGCAAAAGTGCTTCGACGTTTTCGGAGACGTCTGTTACCCAACAGCTCGATAGCAAGCCAGGAGCTCGAGGGTCACTAGAGCCGCCGAGACCGGCACAACTCCCGGCACATCATTTTCAGATCACCGCGGACTTTCGCTGCTTGGGTTAAACGTAATATATAAGTCACTTAGACAACCTAAAAATGTTATTGTTGGGCTTTGTTCAGTGTTTTTTTTGTTCGTGAGTAAATCGGTTTGGCTGAGATTAAAGTTATTAGATTAGATAAAGTTATTAGATTAGATAAAATAAAACTTTATTAATCCCCCGGGTGGTTTTCACACAGCTGAATAAACGTCAAACAGAAAACCGATTAAACAGAAGTGTGAGATGGTCAAGAATTTATGCCAGTGTCCTGTTATATTTTAGATAGCAAGGAGCAGACGGCAGTTTCACTCCACCGAGGGAGCTCATGGAGCCCACGAATTTGGACACGACTTTTATCTTGGACAACATTCACCTCTCTGACACGTCCCCACAAAATTACTGGCCTTGCGGATCAGTTTATTGAGTCTGTTAGTATCAGCAACCCTCAATCTACTCCCCCGGCATGCAACAGCATGGAGGATTGCACTGGCCACAACAGACTCCTAGAACTCGTAGAAATGCCCAACAGATTTATTTTCCCGAGTGGATCAATATGGCTTTTACCATACTGGTCCACAGGATTGTGTCCACTGTTTGTTTGGCTGTTATTATTTATTTATTTATTTATTACTTTTAAGTTATTACAATCAGAATGGACAGGATTGGGGGATGGGAAAGGGAAAGACAAAGAAAAGAGAACTTGGAAAAAACTTAACAGAAGGAGAAGGAAAAGAAAAATGGAGGAGAGAGAGAGAGAGAGAGAGAAAGAAAGGATACTAAAAATCTGTTTCATCATCTGCAGAAAAAAAAACCAAGCAAAAACAGAACAACACAGTAGGGAAACCACAGCAACAACCTAAGTAACAGTAAATAATAAATATTGAATGTTACTGAGCAGCATGCAATATTTATGATAATGAATGATATGTCTGAAAGGCAGCAGCCAACCAAGATAGTGTGTTTGTGAGGACGTAAGCCATTACAAGCCTGAGCACCCAGCTCCAGACACCAAGAACCACCAACGCACTTGTGGGTGGGGGCATCAGCCACTGGCAGGGAGTGTGGTGGGGGCACACTCTCTGCCTGAGATGTTCTGAGAGAGGTGGAGTCTAAGAGCTCCACATTATGTACAAAATTGGTTCCAGGGCATAAAAAATGTTGTGCATGACTCATTGGTTGATCCACACAATATTAATGAAAAACTTTGTTAAAGCAATGAATACGAGAGGTGAAGGCTTCCTGTACATGTAACAAATGTTTTCAGTCAGTAATAAGAAAATAAAGGAAGGTATTTTTGTTGGTCCGCAGATCTGACGGAGACAGAGAAAAGTCATTTAGACAGCATTCTACATATACAGCATGTACTGCTTTCAAGAATATTGTCAAATAATATTCTATGGAATTACAAGGGACCAAATTATGCTGGGCAAGTTGAAAGCATACGAACATACAAGTTGATGAACTTGAACATATCACTAAAGATGACTTTTTTTCACTCTCACTAATTGTCCCCAGCCAATCTGGACAACAACGGTGACAACCCTGGAGAAACCAAGCTAGAGAAACACAACTAGAGGAAGTGGAGCCTGTCAGTGCATATTTTACAATCGATTTTTAAAAACATTATTTCCACTTTTCTCAGAAACTAGGCCTGATAGAACATGACACTTTCTGCAACACAATTAATACATTTACACAATTTGTGTAGTTTGTGCCTGTGTACACCTGTGTGTACACCTGTGTGCACACCTGTGTGGATCAGCACGCTTGTATTCAAAAGGTTTCTCCATGTAAGGATCTCTTAGAGGCTGTCGGGAATTATAACCCCGTCCCCCAGGGCATGAAGCAGGCAAGGAGGAGATCCAGGCCCCAGACATCCAGAGGCCCCCACAGTGCGAGAGCCCAAGGAGGACCATTGGAGGGGCAACCATGCCACCCTCCTGGGAAAAGCTGACGAGAGCTCCAGACAAGGGGTCACCCAGCAGCCACGGAGCAGAAGCCAGAGGGGACTGCAGTGACATGCCCACGGGCTCTGCCGGCAACCAGGTGCACCAGAGTGGACTGACAGGCCCTGTCAAGAAGCCACCGGCAGTGAGCCGGTATATACCTGAACGCCCAGCCCCGGACAACAAGAGCCACCAATACGTCTGAGGGCATCAGCCACCGGCAGGGAGTGTGGTGAAGGGAGATAAGGATCCATAACTTGGGGAGCCTGAGATGTTCATGCATTCCCACCCTCATGCACACATATACAAATACTCAACCAACGTGGAGACAGACACAAATAGAAACTGTACACACAATCACACTCCCCAAACAAATTCTATACCCCAGGTCCAGGTACCCTCGCCCCCAGAGGGGGAAACCAAACCTAGACCCAGGAGGTGTTAACCTTTTCCCTGTGGTGGAAACAAGCAGATCGCCCCGGCTCAGCAGCAGCAGGGAGGATCCGCACATCAGACTCCAATGGGACAGCCAACGCCTGCTTCCAGCCCCTCCACCCCAATGGCTAACAGAAAATGGGGGTGTAAGAAGACCTCAAACCTCCCTCCGCGCGCTCATATGTAGTGTTGCTGCATGCTGTTCTAAAGTGCATTTGAAACACGCGAAGGCATGGTGCTTCCTGCCAGAGAGCAGCAGGTGTCAGCACGGGCCCTTCTGAGAACCCTCAGTGTCTACATGCATTTATTCACTGTGGCTCTCAGACGAGGCAGATGCATCTCTCACCCTCTCCTTCCCCTTATCTTCCCTGCTTGCTGCTTCTTTGTCCTTGTCTGGTCTTGTCTGACTCTAACCTTGAGAGAGCCTCTCATTCTCGCTCTTGTTCTCTAAAACCTAAAGAAGAACCATGGATTTGATCCGCTGGTCCCTTAATGCAATTGACACTCTCTTCTCGACGACAAGCCTGGGGTCGGGAGAACCCCAGTGTCCTGGAGGGACGTTCCCTGCTGGATACACGATGAACGGGTGGCAGAAGTAGCACGTCGTGTCCCTGGTGGGACTGTCTATTGAGGACATTGAAGACATCTACCTTTTTGGAACCATGATAACGGGGTTCTTGCTAATCAGAGCTGGCTCGGTCCTGGCTTATCGAAAATTTAAGAAAGCGCTGACTACTGTTCAAACCCCCACAAAGCTGGCCGCTATGATTGAAACTGTGGGAAGAGCTGTGAGTAGACTGTTCTTACTGAACGCAATATGGGAAAGATCTTGGAGGAGCTCGCAACGGATGACACAACAGGAGACCAGTGATGGACATTAAGAACGACTGTAAAATTGATGCAGTTTGTTCATCCCAAAACAACATTTACAACATCTCTTGCGGCTACCCCCCACCCTGACGGCACCGACTGGACAACGGTTGAAGGTTGACGTCGAGGAGAACAACAATTTATCCTAGAGATACGAGAACAACCTGACTCTCTGCCCTATTCCTCAAGGTCACCTGCATAGGCTGCGGACTGTTGATTTTAGCCTAAGAGGCAAAAGGACACTCTCTAAGGCTGAACACAAGACACACACACACACACACACACACACACACACACACACACACACACACACACACACACATACTGATATGCCCTCACCACTACCCTCCCCCACCTGAATCCAATGCCTCCCACTGGAATATTTGCCCATGTTGCTTGTCTGTGTTTTTTATTGTGTTATGGTGTCATGATATCTGTGCTTTCTTTATGTGCTATCTGGGGTCAGTTCCCCCGCTGACCTCAGTAGGCACCCCCGCTTTCTGGAACACACCAAGGCCAGGGGGCTGCTGCCGATCCGGGGCCTGCAGCAGCAGCCCCCTGACCGAGTTTAAAAAGCTCGGTGCTTTTCCTTGACATTTTGCCGTGATGTTTCAAAGAGCCGGAAAAGTAAATAGTAAGTAAATAGACAGAAACGAAGCAGGTTGAATCATCTTGTGTCCAGTCAGTGTCTGTGTCTGCCCCGGCTCCCACGCTGTCGCCTGCAGCTCCACCCTCGTCTGGCCCGGCCTCCGAGTCTTCGTCCCCGCCTGGCCCGGCCTCCGAGTCTTCGCCCTCGCCTGGCCCGGCCTCCGAGTCTTCAGCTCCGCCTGGCCCGGCTTCGAGTCTTCAGCGCCGCCTGGTCCGGCCTCCGAGTCTTCAGCTCCGCCTGGTCCAGCCTCCGTGTCTTCGCCTTCAGCGTCGCCTGGTCCAGCCTCCGTGTCTTCGCCTTCAGCGTCGCCTGGTCCTGCCTCTCTCCGTCTAGCTTCATCTACGCCTGAGGTCTCCATGCCGTCTCGTCCTGCACGTCCTGTCCGGCCTACTCGTCCTGCACGTCCTGCACGTCCTGTCCGGCCTACTCGTCCTACTCGTCCTGCACGTCCTGTCCGGCCGCTTTCCAGGCCGATGACTGGACATCGTTGCCGTTATGGACGGGCCCCTGAACTGCGCCGGTGCCTCCCGCCCGGCCGGCCTCCTGACCTGCTCCGTCGCCGCCGGTGCCTCCCGCCTGCCCGGCCTCCTGAACTGTTTTCTGGGCTCTTGGGCCGTCAGCCTCTGGGCCGCCCCCCCGAACTGCCTGGGTTTGGACTGTTGTGCCGTCAGCCTCTGGGCTGGCCCCTTGAACATTTTGTGACCTGTTTTTCCTGGCCGCCTGCGCCTGTCGTGAGCCTGTTTTTGTTCTGTTGCTTTCCTGGCTCTAGTGTTTGCACTTTTTTTTGTTTCTGGCTCCTTGTGTTCGGTTTGTTTCGAGCCCTCCTTCCTGTTTTCCCCCACCGCCCACCCTGGTTGGGTTGTTTTTTGTTTTGGTGTCGGTTTGGGCCAGCCCTTTAGAGGGGGATACTGTTAGGATGCCTGGGTCGTCGACCCAGGGTTTTTGAGTTTATTATATTATTTATAATTTCTAGTCTTTGGGTTTTTGTTAGAGTCATGTCTTATGGTTTGTCTCTGTGTAATCCTTAGTTGCTGTCTCCCCTGTCCGCTATATTCCCGTGTCCAGTCAGTGTCTGTGTCTGTCCCACGTCTCTGTTCCCTCTGTAGTGCCTGCATGTGAGTCTGTCTTTTGTTCAGTCTGTGTTATGTGTTTCCTGTTTTACTTTGAAGGTCTCTGTCTTATCTCAGTGTGTTCAGTTTACGCTTCCTTGTCTCGTTAGTTCTGATTTGCCCCCAGCTGTGTTTCCCTCCTGTTGTCCATTCCCTGATTGCTCCCTCTGTGTATTTAAGCCCTGTGTTTCAGTTTGTCATTGTTGCGATCTACTCTTATCTACCCTCATGTATGCTGTGTGTTTTGTTTTTCCCTGCCTACGTTAATGTTTGTACTTTGGAGGTTTGTTACTTTGAGTTCAGCATTAAAGCTGTTTTTTGAGTTCACGTCTGTCTCCGGAGTCAGCACTTTTGGTCCTTTTCCTGCCTGCTCACAGCCGTTTCATAACAGAACATAAGCGTTTCAGATGTCTCAGTGTGGAAAAACAACTGTTCGGAAATGATTGAAAACACTAGTGTGCACGCAGAGCGTTTTTAGACGAAAACGAGTATGAGTATGGAATGGCCACACTAAGTGGTCTTAGTTACAAGTGTGAAAACTCAAGCTCCTTTTCCAGAGGGCATTTCTGTAAAGGTCGGAGGTATGAGCCACTCCATCACCACGCCTTTTACTTCATAAAGTGAGTGTTATCAAACTGTATAACACTGCATAACTAAAGGAATACATGCGTCCTCTACAGTGAAGGTCCTAGTTGAGTTTTCCTTCCCACTTTTCTATAGTAACAGAAAAATGCCATCAATATTAAAAGGTTGCGCCCATTATTGAATTTTCAGGAAAGAAAGTTTAAAAAAATATTTTTGTCTTTTTTCTGGTGACCATGCTTTTTTAAAAAAGCCAACAACCCAGAAACATAAGGGGGGCGGGGGGTGTTTTTTTGGTAGATGATGTTTAGCATTGTTGTTGAGCTTCTGTTTTTTATATCTTTTGAAGCGTCTCTTCATCTGAAATACTGCAGTACACAGCAGTGATGTAAAGCAAAGTCATATTAGGAAGGGTCAGCAAGAGAACGGAACACGGGTTTCTGCATGGGAAGGAGACGTTGTTAAAACAAAAGTACGTGTGTTCCTCTTATTGTTTCATCATTCAACATATCATCTGTTTTGTGCAGTTTGAAAAAACAGTTTCACATATTCATTCAGAACGCAAAACCACAAGAGTTTATTTCTAGTACAGGTACAGGATATCATCGAAAAACATCCTCATGTCAAAGAAAAGAATAAGTGTGTGTGTGTGTGTGTGTGAGAGAGAGAGAGAACATTGTAACCAGAGCAGGAAAACTGAGCCTGCTCTTTGCCTGTAAGCCACAGAATCACCATAAAGCTAGTTCTAGAAGGAAACAACTAAAAGAACTTCAGTCTGCAAGCACAGATCTTTAACAGGGATCCAGGATTCAGTCAAATATGTCAAATCTCAAAGAGTGTGCCTAAATCAGATGAAGTTTGAGCCCTACATTATTACTTGTTCTTAACGAATCATGCATGACAATATCCAAGTTTTTTGCTTATAAATTTACCAGGTTAAAGTTAATTTTATTTTGTTTGTGGAATATTACCCCCTGCTCTGTTTTATTGTTGTTTATTTTTAATAACAGTCTTAACGGGTCTTTACCTTACGAGATTAAGTGCCTTGAGGCGATTGTTGTCATGATGTAGAGCTATATACATTGAATTGAATTGAACCACTTTCAGTATATGAATCACAGCTGCCTTGTGTAGGGACTGAGCATGTGCAGCTCCCAACATGAGGACAGGACACCAATACTACTTTTACAGCATGAACTTTTCACTCTCTAGGGGTCATAGTACACTTACTGCATCTAACAATGCAAGCACCTCTTAGGAGTTTTCTTACACTTGATGATGGAGATACCCGATGGCACTCTAAGATCTTTTAAATACTCTTTATATTGTACATTGTGTATATAGTTTTATTATTTTTGACACATTGTGTTTAATAGAGGAGCAGGTGCAAGTATCTGCATCTATCTTCACTGTTAGACACTACTTGGGATTTTATTTTCGTGTTTTTTTGTGTGTGGTTTGTGGTGCCTTTGTTTAGGCATTTAGTCCCATTCTTTCGAGACAACATGCAAGATTTAAAATCTTTTCATTTATCAGTTGTTTGTCCTAGATAAGATCTCATTCTTGATTGGGTGTTGTGGGTCATGTGACTGTTCACAGGCAATTTAAGATGGCGCTGCTTAGTGTTTCACTGTCTGATGAAGAGCAGGTGTGCTTTGAACATCAATTCGTTTTCCTTCCAGTGTTTCGGCTCTGCACCGGATGAGGATGTGTGGGGATTCGTTTTTGTTCTCTATTAAATAGAATATTGTAATTTTGTACTGAAAGCCAGAGAGATTAGAAAACCTGAATCAACATGTCAACAAGAAAACAGAAGAAAGTCAAAGTTGGAGGTTAAGTTTACAATTCATTTTTACACTGGTGTTTGTTTGTTTTTTTAATCTTGACTAAATTTGCTAAAAACAAAGAGTGTTTACTTTGAACACATTTAAGCTGCTGCTAAAAGCAAATGAACATGAATGATAAGGCCCTGCATTGTCCTTCTTCTGACACAGCTACAATGTTTAATCGTTGCTGTGTGTGTCCACCCTCCACAAACTCGTTTATGTGGCAACACACACACACACACACACAGACACACACGCACACAGACACACACGCACACAGACACACACACACACACACACACACACACACACACACACACACACACACACACACACACACATTTAGTTGTACAAATCGTGGTCCATGGTTATCAACACTTGGTCAGGTTATCTGTTATTGTTCTGTGCACATGAGTGCTTGACAGGTTAAACCTAACTATTGTAGCTCAACCATTAGCCATAACTAGTGATGTGCGGATCGATCCTGAAATATCGATTCCTCCGATACCAATCATTTATGTTCTAGAATCGATTCTCACATTAAAATATTGATATTTTAGTAATTTAGGGTAAGTTTGTAGTTTATCATTAACAGGAACACAGTGGAAAGAAACTATAACATTCGGATTGTCTACATTCAAAGGAACTACTTCCTCTTCCGCCTTTCATAGTCATGTGCGAAATACGGCTGTATAAATGTCTCGCAGCCCCTTGGCGTGTGCACTCACAACAATGGCTGAGCGTAATTGTGCGGACATATTTTACCTCCACAAACAGCTGAGACATGGTTAACTGTTCTCCCACTAGGAGCTCAGTCTGAGTGGAGTTTTTTTTCTCCTCCTCTCACCTCATGTTATGTATTTTCGTTGTTTTTTTTCCCTATCAGCCTACCTTTCTGACATGTCTCCCCCATGTGATGTTTGTGTAAAGTTGGTCAGAAGGTTCCTTTGTAAGTTACATTAGTGTGCTGCCTGCTGCAACCCTAATTTCCTTCGGGATTAATAAAGTATTCTGATTCTGATTCTGATTAGCGATACATATGGCAAAAAAAGTGAGATGTTGTGGCCATACTTGCCAACCTTGAGACCTCAGAATTAGGGAGCTCCATGAGCTCCCTCGGTGGAGTGAAACTGCCGTCTGCTCCTTGCTATCTAAAATATAACCGGGCGCTGACTTAAGCTCTCGGCCGTCTCACACTTCTGTTTAATCAGTTTTCTGTTTAACGTTTATTCAGCTGTGTGAAAACCCCGGAGGAACCCTCCCGAGGGATTAAAAAAGTTACATTTAATTTAATTTAATCTAATAACTTTAATCTCACGAACAAATAAAACACTGAAAAAGCCAAACAATAACATTTTTAAGTTATCAAAGTGACTTATATATCATGTTTAACCCGAGTAGTGAAAGACAGCGGGGGTTTGAAGACGATGTGTCGGTCGGCTTGTAACAACCCTTATTGTTTTATAGCACCACTGTGCTAGGAGGGGGAGTCTCCTAGGGGGTGTGTGAGTATAGCGTGGCAGCCATTACATGCTGCTCGTGTTCTGTTCTCAGGATAGACCTCACCATTGTAACGGCCTGGCACCGGCGACTACCGATCCCCGCACATGTATGTACGGACAGTGTAGAGCCGTGGAGACCTGGCTTGTATGGTCTTATGTTGCTGACAAGGAATAAAGGTCTGTTGTTTAATTTAACTGACTGGCTTCGAGTTATCCGGCTAACCTCCACACCACATGCCCGTGGGACCTGCTAGCCACTCCTTCCTCGCCAGACTGCTGTTACAAAGTGGCGCACGAACATTGTTCTCTGGATCTTCATCGTCATCCAGACCGACAGAGGGTGGGCTCGGATATTTTTCCAGTGTTTTTCAACGATCGACACTTCGGCTGAGGTGGTGTGTTTTTTTTTCTCTTCGTGGGGCTGCGTTGGCCTGGCCGATAGGACGCCGTGAAGGAGCCGACTCCCCGCGATTTCAACGATATTTGCAGGCCCGGAAGACCACCGACCAATCACTTGACACGCTTGCCTGCCGAGGGAGAGTACTCCGTGAGTAACTGTACGTTCCGTCGGACCACCAACTCAATGATATTGGACCATTACGACATAGGCGGCGCTAAGGCTACAGTGACTTTGACTCAGTGTTCATTCAGAGGGACGTGTTGTTTTGTGTGAAGCATTGAAGCATCAGAGTGTGCATGGACGCTCTCTGTCTGACTGATATATGTGCTTAGGTACTGTGTGTGAACGCTCTTTTCACTTCGCCATAACTTTTGTGGGAGCGAGTTGTTTCCACACTTTTAAAATGGCGTCCCACGCAGACACGAGAAGTGAGGAAGATGGCTGCGACCCGGATGCTGAGGCGCCTGGCCTGACAAAGTACATCATCCCTCACTCTACACCTCTTTACCTCAACCTTGAAGTGGAAAACTTGGAAGCAGAGGTCGAGAAGCCCCGAGTTTGCTTACAGGATTCGCTGGCGCGGCAGAAGAGCCTGCTGAAGTGTTTGGATCATGGAGCTACGGGAGAGCCGGGAGAGCGGCCATCTCCCCAACCCCGCCGGTGCCTCGTAATGACCGCTGGTTGGACGGGTACCAGGTGGACTAACCGTTATCATACGAACAAACTTGAGGTTGACTGAGGGTTGGTTTCATGCAAGATGTATGTAATGTAATTATTCTGTTCATAAGGGGTGATTACTTATTCTGTTCCACTGAACCCTCGTCATCGCAGCCCATGAGAGCCTTTGGTTTTCTGTTGTACTGATTTGAGCAACCGCTTGTGTTGTATGTTTGACTGTTTCCCTTGTCTGGGACCATCTCCAGAGGATGACTAGCCAGTAACACTGCATGTTTTATATTGTTTGCTTCAAGAACTAACTTTTTTTGACTGTACCAATGCTATAAGGGTGTATAACAATTCCTCCACAGCCTGCTTACTACCTAAAGTAGCTATGTATAGTGAAAGGGGGTAGCAGGAGAGCTGGCTTGTATGGTCTTATTGTATGGTCTTTCTTTGCAAGCTCCTTTGACTGTATGGTCTTATGTTGCTGACAAGGAATAAAGGTCTGTTGTTTAATTTAACTGACTGACTTCAAGTTATCCGGCTAACCTCCACACCACATGCCCGTGGGACCTGCTAGCCGCTCCTTCCTCGCCAGACTGCTGTTACAGGCTCAGATATTTGAAGTTTACACAGCTACATTCTCACCTGAAAATATTTTAAAAGGTTTTTTGCGACCCAGAAAGAGAAATAAGAGTAATATTAAAACTAAGTAGCTGCCGCCATTGTTGGAGACTGGAATTGGCAGGGCCGCGCTATAAATTCTGTGATATGGTTTTTCAATTTTGTTGTCCGGGTGGAAAATCGGGAGAAATTCGGGAGAATGGTGGCTCCGGGAGATTTTCGGGAGGGGCACTGAAATTCAGTATTCTCCCGGAAAAATCGGGAGAGTTGGCATGTATGGTTGTGGCAACATCACTAACCTTGTCAAACACCTCAGAGTAAATCATATCACAGAATATGAGGAGTGTATGTTGAGGCGAACTGAAGAGGAGGAGAGGGACGGGTGCTGCTAGGGCGAGACAGACGTCTCTCATGGACTCCTTTAGTGCTGCAGGCAGGCAAGGTGTTCAAATAGCACAACTTCAGATTTTTTATTTCTATATGATGAACTCTACATTCTTAAGTGATAAGAACAAGTAATCTGATGTCCTGTGATCATTATGACGCTATAATTTGAGATACAATAAATAAAATAAGCTTTTGTACAGAGTATCGGTATCGGATCAGTATCGTCGATACCACCCTGAATATTACTTGGTATCGGATCGGAAAGGAAATCAGTGGTATCACACATCACTAGCCATAACTGTTCCAATGCATGAGTACTGTCACAGAGAATAAAGGTAGGAACACAAGATCAAAACTGCATTGTAGTTAGGAAAGTGTAAATGAATGTTAGAATGTGAAATGCGTGCTAGCACAAGCACTGCTTTCAGGTTTCCGAAAAACAAATGCAGATATGGTGACTATATGAGGATGTTTTGTTTTAAATATGTAGTATAGTATTAAATATGTTAAGCACCTAAATACTTAAAGCAGCAGTTCTTTTTTTCATAAAGGAAGTAACGTATAATAAAGAAGAACGTTGAGTATTAAAGCCTGTGTAGACTTTACGTACTGTTGAAAACCCTGTTTTGGATCAGTGAAATTATTGCATAGATCTGTTATTGAGCCCACTGCAGAGAGAACCAAAACATTCTCATCCCAAAACGTAAGATACCGATGCTATGTGACAAATCATCAGTATGTTGTCCTTTCGGAAACATGAGAACCGTTTGGAATGAATCTAGACATGGCCTGTAAAATGGCCTGTATTTGTCTAGTGCTTTTCTAGTCCCTAAGGACCCCAAAGCGCTTTACACAACCAGTCATCCACCCATTCACACACTGGTGATGGCAGCTACATTGTAGCCACAGCCACCCTGGGGCGCACTGACAGAGGCGACATGTACATTTATTTTACTTTCTCATCATGAATTGCTTTGGAAAACACTATCTAATACGACTAAGGTTAGGGTTAGGTCTGGAATACACGGCTGAAATGTCTGTTACCGCCAGGAGCGTCATTCTCTTGAATTCCATCCACAATCAGGCGCGCATCATAGTGACGTGGATGGTTACTTCTCGCGTTACTATGAAACACCTCGGGACGTGACAAATCATTGGTATGCTACGCGTTGGGAATGAGAATGGGCTTAATGAACTGCAGATCAGTCTGGTTCAAACTACAGGGTGGGCCATTAATATGGCTAAACTGTAATAAAATGGGAATGGTTGGTGATACTAAAGTCCTGTTTGTGGCACATTAGTATATGTGAGGGGGCAAACTCCTCAAGATGGGTGGTGACCATGGTGGCCATTTAGAAGTCGGCCATCTTGGATACAACTTTTGTTTTTTCAATAGGAAGAGGGCCATGTGACACATCAGACTTATTGGTAATGTCACAAGAAAAACAATGGTGTGCTTGGTTTCAACGTAACTTTATTCTTTCATGAGTTATTTACAAGTTTCTGACCACTTATAAAATGTGTTCAATGTGCTGCCCATTGTGTTGGATTGTCAATGCAACCCTCTTCTCCCACTCTTCACACACTGATAGCAACACCGCAGGAGAAATGCCAGCACAGCCATCCAGTATCTGTAGTTTCAGGTGCTGCACATCTCGTATCTTCACACAAAGATAAAAGTCTAAGATAAGATAACTCTTTATTGTCATTGCACAGTCATACATAGTACAGTACTACAATGAAATTGGAAAACTGTCCTACGTCGGCACTACATATAACACAACACGACACGATATGACACATCACAACGCAACAAACAACACAACACAGTATACTAACTTAGTATAAAAAAGAAGAAGAATAAGTGTATGTGGGTCAGATCGGGAGACCTTGGGGGCCATTCAACTGGCCCACGACGACCAATCCACTTTCCAGGAAACTGTTCATCTAGGATGCTCGGACCTGGCACCCATAATGTGGTGGTGCACCATCTTGCTGGAAAAACTCAGGGAACGTGCCAGCTTCAGTGCATAAAGAGGGAAACACATCATCATGTAGCAATTTCAAATATCCAGTGGCCTTGAGGTTTCCATTGATGAAGAATGGACCCACTATCGTTGTTCCCCATATACCACACCAAACCATCACTTTTGTTGTTCCAACAGTCTTGGAGGGATGCATCCAATGTGGGTTAGTGTCAGACCAGTAGCGGTGGTTTTGTTTGTTAACTTCACCATTCACATAAAAGTTTGCCTCATCACTGAACAAAATCTTCTGCGTGAACTGAGGGTCCTGTTCTGATTTTTGTTTTGCCCATTCTGCAAATTCTGTGCACCGATCTGGGTCATCCTCGCTGAGATGCTGCAGTAGCTGGAGTTTGTAAGGGTGCCATTTCTGAGTAGCTAATATCACGAAACTTAGCAAGCAGTTTGCTAACTGTAGCATGGGAGATGGGTGGTCTCGTACGTGTCTTGCATTGAAATCTGCTGCAATGACCCGGTTACTGTGTTCACCAGATATCAACACAATTTTGATCCGCTCCTCACATGTTAACCTCTTCGACATGTCAATAGCTGTGAACAAAGAGAAACTTGTAAATAACTCATGAAAGAATAAAGAATAAAGTTGCGTTGAAACCAAGCACACCATAGACAAGGCAATTGTCTATGGTGTGAAGATACAAGATGTGCAGCACCTGAAACTACGGCCTATGCTGGCATTTCTCCTGCGGTGTTGCTATCAGTGTGTGAAGAGTGGGAGAAGAGGGTTGCATTGACAATCCGACACAACGGGCAGCACATTGAACACATTTTATAAGTGGTCAGAAACTTGTAAATAACTCATGAAAGAATAAAGTTATGTTGAAACCAAGCACACCATTGTTTTTCTTGTGACATTACCAATAAGTTTGATGTGTCACATGGCCCTCTTCCTATTGAAAAAACAAAAGTTGTATCCAAGATGGCCGACTTCTAAATGGTCACCATGGTCACCACCCATCTTGAGGAGTTTGCCCACTCACATATACTAATGTGCCACAAACAGGACTTTAATATCACCAACCATCACCAGCCATATAAATGGCCCACCCTGTACATCAGGTGCTTGTGAGCTCTACCTGTTTGTGTTCTTAACTGATGCTTGGCTGTCAGGATGAAAACAAAAATCCTTTTCAAAGGAATATCATGTGTTTGTGGTCAATATTTGTGTGAATCTCTCTCTACATATATGTGTGTGTGTGTGTGTGTGTGTGTGTGTGTGTGTGTGTGTGTGTGTGTGAGAGAGAGAGAGAGAGAGAGAGAGAGTGCAGATGACATAGCAGCATACAAGAATATAGAGGACTAAAGAAGTCCACCTTCGTTTGGCTGAATCAGCTGTGAGTAGCAGAATAGTAATCTATAGGACATGATGGAAATCAGTCTGATTCAGGAGGCCACAAAGGACGTGTACAAAAATCACAAAGTTATTATGATAAGGATATATTTATATATGTATACATACGGTACTCCCATATATTAAAAAGCATATTATGAATTATACAAAGAATTAACCATAAAAGTTCACAGTAGCAGTGGTTACACCACATAGGTATCCTAATTTGGATGTGAATAATGGTGTAACAACAAAACAATGGAAACAATAAATAAATCAGTTTAAATAAATACTTGTTCATGGTCATCCTTCCATGAGCTTCTTCCCATTAATCTTGTGATTAATGAATAGTAACATGATGTGTGAGCATGGTGTAGGACGTCATGATGAGCAGAAGTCAGACATCTTGTTATAGAGACAGAAAACTTGTGATGTCCTTCACAGAAGCGGTTGGCTTAACAAGTCAAAGCCCTGAAATGTCTCCATAAAAAAAGTCTGATTGAGGAAAATCCAAGTGAGTCTGCTTTAGTATATGTAGGCTGTAACACTACACTGAATAGTGCAAACAAGAAAAGACAAAAAGTGTTTCTCGCTGCCCACTGACACTGTTGTGAAACTTAAAAACAGGTGTAAACCCTTCAGTAGGAGAACAATAAGACATAAATTGGTGAAAAAAAATAAATATCAAAACTTTATATCTGTGTAAAAAAGTAATCAGGTTATTAATTTTAACCAAGAGTCTGGCGAAAAAGGCATTGGAAAGTCCTGTCCACGATAGTTCCTTGACGTTTTTCAAAGATAAGTGCTTCTTTTATGGGCTCAGGAACAACACAGGTGTTTTGGATCCACGGGACAGGCTCTTCAGCAGAGCTCCTTGTTCTGAAGAGCCTGTTTCAGACCAACAGCTCCATACTCTCGGACCGGTCTGACACAGTCAGTATTGTCTCATTAAAATCTCTGGCCAGAAGACCCAAACCATTCACGTTGACACTGATGGGCCTAAGTAGAGTCCTGTATAGGAACTGGTACTGGTCCTGGGAAGGAAATGGACAGACAAGAAAAAAAGGGAAGAGAGCAATATTAATAATGTACCAAAATAATTTTGCTGCACTAGGCATATAAAGAAAAACGAAGTTGAAAATATGACAATACTTGTGATACATGTGTATTCCTTAAACTAGATAAGAAATACATACGTTGGCCAAAACATTGTGTTCTCTGTTGTGGTGCAACTTTATATACAGATCTGGGATAAATTCGACAGTAAGTGCAGTTATTTCTCATAGTCAGTATATTGGACACAGGAGAATTCAGCTGGCTTCTCTCATCCATGTTAGGGGAGTCTATAGACTTTGGTTCTATGTAGAATTGAAGAAGCCATGCTGGTTTAAAGTTGCAGTGTGTAAAATCTCAGATGTCATCAGATTGCACTTTGCAGTCAACTGAATTCTGTTTTATTCCCCTTGTATATTCAAATTAAAGCAGACGCTGTAGGACAAAAACTGTGTTCACTGCTCATCTGTACCAAGTATACGCTGTCAGTGTGCTGTTTACCTTAGCTATCAATGTGTTCACATCTATTTACTTTGGATGAGGCTGAAGATATCCTTAACTTTTCTGTCGGTAAGCACGGGTGTCTTCATCAGTCCTGCTAGCTGTTGTTACCAAAACCTTCTTTGAAGCAGATCTAACATTGTTACACTGGGAAACATAGCAAAAAAAAGCATTGCATGTCTAATCTGCTAACAATGGGACTCCATCTTAGATGATAACACAGGTATGCTCCTTCATTTCTTGAGACTCTTAAAGGTTTAGACACAAATTAAAAATTTCTTCCATTGGAGAAAAAGCAATTAGGTCAAACAGTGATTCACATCTTCGCGAATGTATTCAAGATGGCGAGGCAACACGGAGTCTTCCACAAACCAGCACTTACGCTTATGTATTTTTAATATAGTAATTGTAAGTTTATGAGATTGCATCAGTCAGTGATTTTCAGTAATCAGCCATAAACGCATACCAATCAGTGTTTTTTATTTATTTATTAGATTTCTATTTAATAAACTCAAAAAGTATATAACTATACAGTGGGAAAATAATTATTTGATAACTTGCTGACATTTTGTTTGTTACGTAAGCCCCTTTTCCACTAGTACCTACTCGCTGCAGTTTGCCATGTTTTCAGGGTTTTCTATTAGGTTATAGTACCTGGTACCAGGTAATAAAATAGTGCCAGCTCGGCTGGGATTCCAAAACAATCTGAGCAGGTGCTAAAATGTGGTGTCATTAGTCTGCATGCAACCGACTGGCTGTTCAGCCACCTGTTCTAAAATAAATTAATTGTGACGTATCACATCCTTTGAAAGCTGAGTTCAATTTCTCTAGCCACACCCAGGCCTGATTATTACCACACATTTTCCCAATCAAGAAATCACTTAAATACGATCTGGCTGACTAAGTAGAGTAGACCAAAAGATCCTTAAAAGCATCATGCAACATCATGCTGCGAACCAAGGAAATTCAGGAACAAATGACAAACAAAGTAAATCTGAGATCTCAGTCTGGAAAAGGCCAAAGCCATTTCTAAAGCTGTGGGACTCCAGCAAACCACAGTGAGAGCTAGTGGTGTACCTTTCCAGACTTGGCCGGCCAACCAAAATTAACTCAAGACCTAGAAATAACTCATCCAAGAGGTCACAAAAGACCCCAGATCAACATCCAAAGAACTCCGGGCCGCACTTGCCCGGAGTTCTTTAAGGTCGGTGTTCATGACTCCACCATAAGAAAGAGACTGGGAAAAATAGCCTGCATGGTCGAGTTCCAATACTGCTGACCAAAAGGAAGATGAAGGCTCATCTCGGTTTTTCCAGAAAACATCTTGATGATGTTAAGAAATAAATATGTATTCTTAATGCTTATTTTCTGATTATATTGTTTTATGTATTTTAATAATAGAGGCCTTTATAAACCAGGCCCAGAGGTGACAAAGAACTAGGTCAGAGGTTGACAGGTTGCCCTGGCAACCAAGACTTCAGTAAGGGGAAGTAAAGAAAGGGGAAGCTTAGTGCAGAGGCATATTAATGAAACACAGGAAACCAGACAGAAAAGCGGAACTAGTAACACTGAAGGAGTTGTTTTGATCACAACTGTGTGTGGGTGTGACATAGTGCAAAAATATACATACACGGATTTAGCTGGCAAAGAATTCAGACCTGAGCTTGTGTGTTCGTGTGTTCAGGCCTCCATTTCCAAAAATGTAAAATAAAGATAATTTGTTGAGCTGTGACCACTCTGAGTCCAGTCTTTCTCTGTCGCCAAAAGAATTCAAAAGAAAGGAATTTAATAATGATTCTCAAGATTTTGGGAAAATAGTCTGTGGCCTGACGAGACAAAAGTTAAACTTTTTGGAAGGCATAAAAGTAACATAGCACTTCAGAAAAGGATCATCATACCATACATCATACATCAAGTAAAACAAGGTGGTGGTAGTGTGATGGTCTGAGGCTGTTTTTATGCCTCAGGACCTGGAAGACTTTTATAGAAGATATTTGTTTGGGTCAGAAACACAAGGACTGGACATCAGACCAGTGGAAATCTGTGCTTTAGTGAGTCCAAATTTGAGATCTTTGGTTCCACCCCGTGTGTTTTTGTGTGACGCAGAAAAGGATGGTTTCTACCTGAATGATTCCCACCTTGAAGCATGGAGAAAGAGGTGTGATGGGGTGGGGGTATTTTACTGGTGACACTGGTGGGGATTTATTCAAATTTCAATGCATACTAAACCAGCCTGATTATTACAGTATCCTGCAGCAACAATGCCATTCATTCTGGTTGGTGTTTAGCAAGACCAGGGGTGTCAAACTCATTTTAGTTCAGGGGCCACATGGAGAAAAGTCTATTCTCAAGTGGGCAGGACTGGTAAAATCATTGTATATATAACTTAAAAACAACAACTTCAGATTGTTTTCTTTGTTTTAATACAATCAACATAAAAATAAAGCTAGAGCCTGTGGACGGTATGTTCAAAATAGTACAGGCACAACATAGCTATTAATCATAAAACATCTCAAGTTATTTGAAAATTCTGAGGACAAAGAACACACAAGCACACAGTGCCTCAGTGATTCACAGAACTGTTTCACAGATCACAGAACTACATCAGGGTGTGTCATGCAGCACTTTCAGTGGGGTTGCATCGTTTATTTGACTCCTGATACCTGGCATCTTTTAGCTTTCACCAGCTCATCAATATCAGGCTTCACATCCTGAGCGGCAGCTAACTTCAGGATGTGATTCGAGTGCCTGTGCGTGAGCCTTGAGCGCAGTTTTGTTTTATTTATGCTCATTACAGAGAAAACTTGCTCACAAAGATACGTGGTTCCGAACATGCTCAACAGTTTTGCAGCGAGGGCTGTCAAGTTGGGGTAACCTGGCAAGAGATTCTGATAGAATGTGTTCAAGCCAGCTGCGGCAAATTTGCCCTTCAAATCCGAGTCACACTGCAAGTCTATTATTTCAAGTTGGATCCGGACGGGCAGATCAGAGGGATTCACGGTGAACGGCGAGCAAAAAACAATTTCTTCTCGTAAATCAAAGAAACGCCTCAGCACAGCACCTCGGCTCAACCATCTTTCCTCAGTGTGGTATGGCAGGTCATAGATGTGGTCTTTCTCTCTGAGAAGACTGTCAAACTGATGGTGATTGAGGCTTCTGGATAAAATTAACAGTTTGGATGACCACCTTCATGACGTTATCCATTTTCAGTGACTTGCAACACAAAGCCTCCTGGTGCAAAATACAGTGAAAAGTCCAAAAATCATGTCCTGCATTTGCAGATTGCACTTTATCTCTGAACTTTTTTACAACGCCTGCTTTCTTCCCGATCATTGAGGGCGCACCATCTGTAGCCAGGCTGACAGCGCGGGACCAGTCCACTCCGACCCTGTCCAGCGCGCCGACGAGTGCGGTGAAAATATCAGCTGCGGTCGTTGTATCTGTTATCGGTACCAACTCCACGAACTCCTCGGTGACGGTCAATGTGTCATCAACTCCGCGGATGAAAATTGCCAGTTGTGCAACATCTGTAATGTCCGTGCCTTCATCAATTGCAACTGAAAACACAATAAATGACTATTTTTTGCTTCAACCGTCTGTCCAAATCCACTGAAAGATCAGAAATCCTGTCGGCAACCGTGTTTCCTGTCAGGCTGATATTTGCAAAGGCCTGGCGCTTTTCAGGGCACACAATCTCCGATGCCTTCATCATACATGTTTGTACAAATTCACCCTCACTAAATGGTTTGGAAGCTAGTGCAATTTCGTTAGCAACGAGGTAGCTAGCTTTCACTGCAGTGTCACTGATGTCTGCTATTGTTTCTTCAGACCCGCCAACAGTTCATTCACCTTCACTCTTCTCTGCTGTCCTTGAAAGTTGTCATATTTGTCGGCATGAAGACTCACATAGTGGCGACGGAGGTTATATTCTTTCAGCACTGCAACATGCTGGGAACACACCAAACTTACAGCTTTCACTTCCGTGAATAAATAGGAGGATGACCATTTTTCTTGGAACACTCTGCACTCTGCATCCACTTTTCTCTTTTTTGACAGAGACATATTGGGGCAATGAGGGTGCCAAAGCACATCAGGTTTAAATTTCACAGGCAAAACAAAGTAGCTCACAATTGCTATTGCGCCATCCAATGGACACAATTGGAAAAGCACTTTCTTTATTGAAAAATTGCTGCTCATTTTTATACTTTACAAAATCATCTCACGGGCCAGATTAAACCCGCTTGCGGGCCTGATCTGGCCCGCTGGCCGTACGTTTGACACCCCTGAGCTAGACCATCATTTATTTTTCATGTAGAGGAGGTGGCTGAGGATTGCTCCATTCCATAATCAATATCCACATGCCAGTCTTGTCAATGCTTTCACTAAGGGTGAAGGCATATGTAGAATAGCAGTGGGGACAGAGCATGGTAAATCCCACACTTGATGCAATTTGCTGTAAGTTGGCCTCTAGTGTTGGTCAGACTTCTGATAAAGACTCTTAGAGTCCTGTTAATCTTGTGGAGTTGTAGACATTCCAGGATCCACGTGTGGCATTGAGTCATAGGCCTTCTTGTAGGTAGTGCACAGGTTGGTCAGTCTGGTCTTACTGTCATGGGCGACTGCTCTATCTGTATCTGTGCTTTGTCCTTCTGTTATTCCTGCCAGTTCCTTTCTGTGCCCTACTTACAGTACATATTTAACCATGTACCTGTTCATCTTAGCCACTATGATGGCTTTTCAATTGATAACCGCATTTCACTTGTTCATTCTTATATGCAGCAGTTTCTACTTGTCTCCGTTGTTGTTAAAAGCACAATGGGACCGGTCCCCTATGGGGATCCTGAACACACACACACACAAACGTGTGTGTGTGTGTGTGCGCGTGTGTGTGTGTGTGTGTGTGTGTGCGCGTGTGTGTGTGTGTGTATACTGAGGTAAAAACAGGATTTAAGGCTATTGTTCTGCTGAGGGTATGGGAAGACACCATCACATCAACGAGCCATCTACTGTAGAATCCTGGATGCGAACCTCCAACAGCTAGAAGACAGAAGATAGGTTGTGGATAGGTCTTTAAGCATCACACTGAGAACAAAAAAGTACATTAAGGTCACGGATTGGCCTCATCAGTCTCCAGACCTTAATCATGTACACTCTAAAAAGGAATTCAGAGGCTTAGTAACTATCACTATAAATATAAGTTAGATGAGCCTAATAAAATCTATGAATATCATTTTAGTAATTATTTGAGTTTGATGAGTTGAAATAAATGTCTAAAATGTTAACATATGTGTTTGTGTTAAATTAAGGTATTTATTTACATTTATCTCAGACAATAAATTTAGTATCTGGTTTACAGAATAC
This sequence comes from Astatotilapia calliptera, assembly GCF_964374335.1. Classification (NCBI taxonomy): domain Eukaryota; kingdom Metazoa; phylum Chordata; class Actinopteri; order Cichliformes; family Cichlidae; genus Astatotilapia; species Astatotilapia calliptera. The sequence goes on from NC_137426.1 coordinate 37,919,833, forward strand.
CTTCTTTGCATGTACTTAATATTTTTGTTTAAAATTGAATCAAAACATTTGAGAAATACGTATCTATACTCATCAGTATCTTGTACTAAAATCATTAATTATTCAAATCAGTATTATTTATTGTCAGCAACTACAACTGAAAAGTGTAAGTAAAACACGATAACGTAGAGTAATTGAGTACCATGAGCCTTTTCCATTGTTTCGTTCGTTTTGTTTTTTAAATATTCTGAGCTTTTGTGTTTGCTGTCCTGGTTTGACATCTATCCTTCAAGTATGTGAGGCTTTGAGCTAAAAGGGAAAAGGCTCTTGTCTTTTTAGTGCTTGTTTATTTCGAGTTATTTCCATGTTTATGAAAATTAAATTTCGTTTGGAAAAATGTTAACGTGGTCATTTTTCATACATGTATTATGAAACACACAACTACATATTAGTTTGTTTGGTTTTTCAGACTTAGACTACCAGTGAAATACAATAATTGGCTCAAGAGTTGGCAGTTCGTCTTGTAATCGGAAGGTTGCCAGTTGGAGCCCCGGCACCGACAGTCTCGGTCACCTACTGGTTGCCTACTGCCTACTGGTGGTGGTCAGAGGGCCCCAGGGCAGCTGTGGCTACAATGTAGCATGTCGTCAACAATGTGTGTGTGAATGACTAAATGATTCACACACACTTTCAGGATGACTGGATGTAGTGTAAAGCGCTTTGGGGTCCATAGGGACAAAGTAAAGCGCTATACAAATGCAGGCCATTTAACATATTTAATATTAAGTACAATTTTGATTACGTTCAGTTTACAATATTAAGTAAATGGAACAAAATTTTGGATCAACTGACCATCTATATTCAGTTACATTGACCAAGCATGTCAGTGTTATTTACTCAATTTTTTCATGTTTGTGTAACAACTACAATTATTGATTTCAACTTAATATGTTTAAGCTTTAGTTATTCAATTGATCAAGTATATTGAACAGATTTGACTAGTTTCCAACCTACTCAATATTTTTAAGTGTAAAAGTGTTGCCTCAAAATTTTTAAGTAAATGCCAGTTTCAGTTTTTAAAGTGTAGTAAATATGAGAAGGAAGCTGTTGCTTTGAGTTGCTGGTTGACAGTAATTTATTTTCCATAAAAATTAGAAATGGTTCATGTCAATATAAATGAGCATACTTAGAAATGGGATCAAATATCCCCCGCTGTATCTTTAAAAAACTGAGCCGCAGATCGCTTTACTCAAATGACTGGTTCTGAAAATCTTAGAAAATTATTTGGAGGTGCCCTCACCATTAATCAGTGCACGAGGATATTTTGGAAATCTGACCCAAGGGAGCTTGAAATGGAAATGTACCTTTATGAAAAGTATGTAGCAGATAAACAGCATGCAAATTACATGCTCTGATTTTTTGGGCACATTTTGTAAATCTCTCAGATTACACCTTTTAGACACACAATGTCTTTAAAGACTTCTGGCCTCATAAGGTTGATCATCTTGGGCACTTGATAGACCTTGATGGCGCCGTTGTAAGGCAGACAGGGTTGTAAGGGCACACAGCGTACCAGCTGACAATGTTCACACATATACACACACATACAGTCATAGTTCTTGTTTAGTACTTTGTACAATATTATGAAAATGGCCAAAAAAGTCTAATAAGTAACAATTTCTCTTCCACTGGTCCGTCCCCTAAAAAGCAGCACTATCAAAAACTTTTAATCGCAGAAACCTTTTTCAAGGGACCAAAAAGGCCTTTGAGATTATTACTGAGTGCACAGATTCCACTGTATCCTGCAAAACCATGAAAAAATTTAAAAGAATAATTACATTTTTTTAAAAAATCACAAAATAAAACAAACAAACAAACAAACAACAAAAAAACTACAAACACGTGACCAATCAGAATTGTCTGAAACTGAAAGTGTCTCCACAGGAAAGTTCATGAACTAGTACCATTACTGCTGCAAGGAACCTTTTAGCTGTACTGTCAAATATGTAAGTGTAGTAATAAGCATAAGGATGTCATGTTTAACCTGAATGTCACAAACATTAATGATCAAGTCAAAATGAGATGTATTTTGTGTGCAGACTGATTTTGTTTGTTTCATTGTTTTACTTCAATGTTTCAACACAGGAAATGAAAATGAGCAGAGTAGACAACAAAGCCACAATAGCTACATGTTGTGTGATCCAGCCACTTTGTCACTTTTTTGTGGTTGAGATAATGTAGTGCTTTTAAATATAGCTGCTCTTTATATGTTCACTGAAACACATCCAACAATATAAATGGCCAGTGTGCTCTACAGGCTTTCTTTGAATTAGCTGGCCTTACAGAGCCTTAACCAGTTTGAGATAATTACTTTTTCTCTTAATGACGCACTGTGCATGTACAACAGAGTTTTTCAAAAAAGAGCTTAATAATGGATTTCCTCAAAATTAATAATAATAATGGATTGGATTTATATAGCGCTTTTCAAGGCACCCAAAGCGCTTTACAATACCACTATTCATTCACTCTCACATTCACACACTGGTGGAGGCAAGCTACAGTTGTAGCCACAGCTGCCCTGGGGCAGACTGACAGAAGCGAGGCTACCATATCGCGCCATCGGCCCCTCTGGCCAACACCAGTAGGCAGTAGGGTAAAGTGTCTTGCCCAAGGACACAACGACCAGGACAGAGAGCCCAGGGATCAAGCCGGCGACCTGCCGGTTACAGATGCGCTTCCCAACCCCCTGAGCCACGGTTGCCAGCAACCATAATCAATTGTGTTCCAGGGGCCAGAGCAGGTGACAAGCAACACTCACGTTTGATAAAGGTCCATGAGAGTGATACAAGTGACTGTGGTGTGCTTTGGGTCTGTGTGTTAAGCTCCAAGAAAAATAAAAATCGAATCAAATTGAATTCTGTGCTGAAGAGTCCATTTGCTATTGAGTGCATTGACTTAGTTCTTGATTAGTGCCTTCTGCTTCTCAGAGAGCGTTTCAGCATCTGGAATAGTATCCTATAAAACTGCTCCACTTGCCCATTCCTTTGGGGATGGTAGAGAATAGTCCTGGATCCAGCAACTCCACAGTAGTTTTTCAGTTGTACAAACAACATGTTTTCAAATTCAACACCGTGTTTATGATGTATTCATGCTGTCATTAAGGATTTTGATTGCAGCTGTATAACCTGTTTTGGAAGTTGTAGCATACACCTGAAGTGTGTAAAACAGTGACAACAAGGATGTATTCATAACTGTCTTGCATTTGTTGTGGTGTAGGAAATCACTTGATAGAAGTCTCAGTGGTTAAGTAGTGACAATATTAGTCAGTGGTGCACTGCTGTAATGAGATGGATCTTGAGTTTTATGCAGACAGACCGTCTTTATTACATAATCATCTACTTCTCGTTGCATATGCGGCCAGTAGAACTGGTAGAACCGATAACATTCATTTCAACACCTTGATGGCCCCATTCATCATGTATCTCCTTTAGTCTTGTACTTTCGTGTTTTTCTGGTAAGACCAGCTGTTTTTGGTTGGCTGTTTCTTTGTGCAAGAAGATTCTCATCCATCTTCAATTTGTTGTCTTAGATATTACCTGTGAGTTGAAGTGCTTTAGTTCTGAACTTGATGGTTTTTCTTGTGTTAGGTTACACCAAATCAGATCACTTCTTTGTTCCTGGTTGATCTGGCTTTTTGTCAGTGGTATGATGGAAACATCTGTGGCCATGGCTGCACAGTTAACTGAGACCATGGACACGACACACTGGATTCATTCTTTCCACTGTCTGTGTAGCTGCTCCAATCACATTACATGTAATTTCCTCCATGAACCCTTTCATCGTGTCTACACCATGCTGGAAAGACTGTCTACAACCACATTTTCCTTCACATTTTAATCGTGAAGTGGAAATCTGCCAGTTCTGCTACCCATCGTCACCCTGTTGTATTCAGTTTGGCATGTAGGTAAGTCGATAATTATTGGTGTACATTGTGAAGAATGTTGCATAATAGAGGTAATTGCAGAATTTTTCTGTGATCACCCATTTGAGAGCTAGAAACTCTGAACGCAAATGGTAATTCTTCTCAACTGCAGTTAAAGTACGAGAAATGCAAGAAATTGCACAAAGCAACATTTCACGATGAATGGCTCTGAAAATTTTGGAAAGCCTATAACAGGAGGCTGAGTTAAACAGTCTATCAACTGCTCTACCACTGACTGGTGCATGTCACTACACTAAATATGTGTACTTGAAGGGACAACTACTGTTGTTTTATTTTATCTGCCACTTTAATCTTTTGTTTCGCTGGGTCTCAATGTCTGCAGGTCCACTGAGCAGGTCATACAGAGAATTGGCGATTCCATCAAAATCCTGTATTGTTTGTAATAACTGAACAGTCCCAACATTGCTCTTAATTCACCAACAGTACCTGGCTGTTTGTCTTTCAAAGCAGTCATAGCAGTGCTATCTGTGGGGTTTATCCTGCTTCCTTCTGCTGACACAATCCCGCCAAGTTACCTTGCTTCTGCTCTAAACAGATTGCACTTCCTTGCTTTTAGTTTGATTCCATTCTCCCTAACTCTTTGCAGCACTGTCGTGACATCCTACAGACTACCAGAGAGGAGTATGATGAGGTGGATTTTTCCATCGACCCTTGAGCTCAGAAGTCCTGCAGGTAGTTTTTCATCTCCTGATACAAGGGCTTTGGTACAGAGAGATAAGTCGGTGTCACTGGCTCGTTATCTTTCATGGAAGTGTTCGTTTGCAAGTTCTCAGCACATCCTATGTCGTTGTCAGACCTAAAGAATGATTGTGATTCTTCTCTTAACATCTGATTAACAACTTGATAGGTGGATCCTAGTGTTCAATGGTAGATGTGCCTGGGCATAATGGACTGATGCAGTAGGTATCCAGTCAGTTTTCAATATATTAGCAGGATATATTGATCCAACAGACCGCAAAGTTTCCATAACATTCCTATTTGGCACTACGATGTCATGGTTCGTGGGATTTTGAAAACAATATTTGGTGTCATACTAGCCTTTACTGATAAAAGGGTATCGCAGAACTTCCTTCAGTCCTTCAGGCCACTGTGGGTTCTCATGAATGGTAAATGGACTGATTCTTATATAGCGCTTTTCTACTCTCCCTACTCTCATGAGACTTGAAGATCAGAATGCTATCTTGTTTGAAAGGTGCTTGGTGCGTTGAAACCTGCACAAAATGCTCACATCTCCCACACTTGAAGCAGTGCTGACAATATTCGTAACATTCTTTCACACATGAAAAGCATCTAGAGTGGTGGCATGGTGCTGGAAAATATTTCTGTGGTGCAAATCTTTGTTGAAACTGTGCTGTTCCCCTCACATGCTAATAATAAAACAGCATGAATTTTCTTTCGCCTTAATGGGGAAAAGCAGTTGGGTTGCAGGCACTGTTCCCTCTAAGCTGAGCGTGTGAGCAATCGTGCACTGCTGACACAGTCTCCGTGAACAGAAAATCAGTGAAATAAAATAAATACATGTATTTACTTTCATTCCAATTCAGGCTGGATTTTTTTTGTGTGTGCAGCGCAGATTTTCTGTGTGGGGAGACCATGTCAGCAGTGTGCGATTGCTCACGCGCTGAGCTTAGGTGTTGTCTTTAGAATGGCTTCTCTGATTTTGGAAACTTAGAATAGAATTAGAATAGAATAGAATTAAACTTTATTGTCATTGCACATGTCACAGGTACAGGGCAACAAAATGCAGTTTGCATCCATCCAGAAGTGCTTTAGCCACGATATAGATATATTACACATATATTAGCAATACGGGCAGCACGGTGGCACGGTGGTTAGCACTGCTGCCACACAGCAAGAAGGTCCTGAGTTCAATTCCACCATCAGGCCGGGGTCTTTCTGTGTGGAGTTTGCATGTTCTCCCCGTGTTTGCGTGGGTTCTCTCCGGGTACTCCGGCTTCCTCCCACCGTCCAAAGACATGCAGCTTGTGGGGATAGGTTAATTGGATAATCCAAATTGCCACTAGGTGTGAATGTGCGAGTGAATGTGAGTGTGAATGGTTGTCTGTCCCTGTATGTTAGCCCTGCGACAGACCGGCGACCTGTCCAGGGTGTACCCTGCCTCTCGCCCTAGGACAGCTGGGATAGGCTCCAGCACCCCCTGCGACCCTGAAAAGGAGAAGTGGAAGCAAATGGATGGATGGATATTAGCAATAATATAGATATGCAAGTATATTACAGAATGGGTCTATTATGGTATGTTATAATGTACACGGTATGAAGTATGTTATGAATATTCTATAAGTATAAGTATGTACAGGCTGTAGTGAGTACAGGCTATGAACAGGATATAAATATGAAAAACTATACAGAAATCTGAGATATACAGCTATACAGAAATGTGAACTATGCAAGTTATAAACAGTTGTAGGATTAAAAATTATCGTATGTACAGAATGATTATTTACACAGAACTATACAGTAGTGCAGTTAAGATAAGTGAGATATGTGGATAATTTCTACAGTGGTTACATAAAGTGCTGGTGGTTGTGAGTGGTGGTTCAGCCCATTTTGTTATTGTGTGTATGAGGGTACAGTTGTCCATTGTGTGTGTGTGTGTGGGTGGTTGTGGGTGTGTGTATGTTCAGTCCATGAGTTTAACGTGGGTCAGATGTCAGGAGGCAGAGTTCAGGAGTCTGACAGCTGTGGGGAAGAAGCTGTTCCGGTACCTGGTGGTCTTAGTCCGGAGGCTCCTGTAGCGCCTCCCAGAGGGCAGGAGGGTGAAGAGTCCATGTGATGGGTGACTGGGGTCTTTGATGATTTTCCCAGCCCTTTTCAGACACCGCTTCCTGTAGATGTCCTTTATGGCAGGAAGTGGTGCTCCGGCGACCCTCTGCAACGCCGTCCGGTCCGAGGCAGAGCAGTTCCCATACCAGACTGTTATACAGTTGGTCAGGATGCTCTCGATGGTGCAACGATAGAAGTTCACCAGGATGTCTGAGGACAGGTGGTTCTTCCTCAGAGTCCTCAAGAAGAAGAGGCGCTGGTGAGCCTTCTTGACCAGCTTGGATCAGTTGGTCGTCCAGGTGAGATCCTCGGAGATGTGGACTCCCAGGAACTTGAAGCTGCTCACACGCTCCACAGCCGTCCCCTTAATGTGGATGGGTGGATGTGGGTCAGCATTCCTCCTGTAGTCCACGATGAGCTCCTTGGTCTTCTCGGTGTTAAGCAGCAGGTTGTTTGTGTCGCACCACTCAGCCAGACGATCCACCTCCTCCCTGTAGGCGGCCTCATCGTTGTCACTGATGAGGCCAATCACCGTGGTGTCATCTGCCCTCAACTCTTTCAGGAGTACCATGTCAGCGCACATTTCTTTTATTTGCTCTTTCTTTGACCGTGTTTCTCTTTTCCACTGGAGAATCACTGGTCTAGACAGTATTTACAGTAGGTACTCATGATGGAGCTGCATGTTTCTTTTCATCCTGTCTCTCCTTTCCATTCTCAACTGCAATATTCACCTTCTCTGACAACAGCTCATTTGAAGTATTTGTTTGTCAGGACAGTATGCATGAAAAGACTCTGGACTAGTGCTGGATCATATTTTAGACTTGATTTAACTTCCTGAGAAGCAAACAGGATTTTCTGCCTCAATTCTGTTGTCTTGATCAAGAAATTTTAGGGAGTCTCTTTACTATTCTAACTCTAAGAGGAGAGTTGTTTGTATAACTCTGTGGCACTTTTCTCACAGTTTCAAAGGTGACTGTTGGTAGAACACTACACCGCCATGGTCTCATATCATGCATTGCATGGAAGGTTCCCCTGCTCAGGTCATCACATGTCCAGGCCCATCTGAAGTTTGCCAGTGACCATCCGGATGATCCAGAGGAGGCGTGGGAGAAAGTCATGTGGTCAGATGGGACCAAAATAGAACTTGCTGGTTTAAACTTAATTCGTTGTGTTTTGAGGAGAAAGAAGGAGGAGTTGTATCCCAAGAACACTATCCTTACTGTGAAGCATGGGGGTGGAAACATCATACTTTGGGGGTACTTTTCTTTGAAGGAGACAGGACCACTGCACTGTATTAAGGAGAGGATGAATGAGGCCATGTATTGTGAGATTTTGAGCAACAATCTTCCCTCAGTCAGAGCATTGAAGATGGGTTGTGGTTGGGTCTTCCAACATGACAATGACCCAAAGCACACAGCCAGGATAACCAAGGAGTGGCTCCGTAAGATGCATATCCAGGTTCTGGAGTGGCCTAGCCAGTCTACAAACCTAAATCCAATAGAAAATCTTTGGAGGGAGCTGAAACTCTGTGTTGCTCAGGGACAGCCCCGAAACCTGACAGATCTAGAGGAGATCTTTATGGAGAAGTGGGCCAAAATCCCTCCTGCAGTGTGTCCACACCTGGTCAAGAACTACATGAAACATTGACCTCTGTAATTGTAAACAAAGGTTTCTGTACCAAATACTAACATTGGCTTTTCTCAGGTGTTCAAATACTTATGTGCAACAGTGCTATACAAATAAATTCTTTAGAAATCATACAATGTGATTTCCTGAATTGTTTTTAAAATGCCGTCTCTCACAGTGGGAATACAATGTGAATTTTAGGCTTCTCCATAATTTGTAAAAGGGAGAACTTGCAAAATCGCAGGGTGTTCAAATACTTATGTTCCTCACTGTAACTCCTTAACTGCAGGTCTGGTACTGAGCCCATTTTCAATTTGCCTTTCAAGACTGGAAAATGTGAACCTGTCTTTTTGCTCAGGCTCTACTATTTGGCCTCATTTATTATAATTGTTGTGCTACATAGAGCCGTTCGGTGGTGTTGGAACAATACCTTAAGCTGGGGATTCATGCCATTCTTCATTAAGCAATGCATTTTGTCCTCTTTTTCGTGTAGAAGCAGTCTTAATTTCTCTACTGCCCTCTCCATTTGTATATTGCTTATATGTCCTTCTGGACATCAAGAAGGTGTGACATACCTTCATGCGGTTGAAGCTCTGCATGTTCAAGTTGCTTTAAATGTGAGACTAACTGACTGTGTATTTTATTAACCACATAGTTTTTTTTCCTGAGATTTGAAGTATATCACATAATTTAATCAGCTGCTCTTCCGTCAGTTGATACAGTGTTTCTTTCATTTTCAGCTGTAGCTTCTCTACTTCAGACTCCAGAGGAGTTAGCACAGGCAATGAAATGAGTGTTTATTAGACTTGAAAGATTTTTGCTGCCTCCTAGTGATTACTGTTTACTTCAGGATACAAACGCCAATGTCAGTCTAGTAACATCTCTGCTGCTTTGCAGTGCTCCTTTCTGATGCCTGGGTCATCTGGCTTTTTCTTACAGCTCAGGCGTGGTCCTCAAGGCAAATATCCTAGTGGTGCTTCCAAATGTTGTGCCCTTAAACAGGGGAAATAGTAAGGGGCAATGAATGAGACACTGACAGCAGCTCTTGCCGTCACCTGACTGTATTGAGTATCAGCTACAAAAGATACTACCAAATCCACATTTTCTCTGCATGGATACATCAGTCTCAGGACCATAGTTTCCAAACTAAGTTATTCTTCTTTGCTGTTTCAACATTCAACAAGTGTCTTCTTAACACACATATTTTACCTGACACATTCAATGACTTTCCACAGTAATGAAATAATACTTTGAGTATGTATGGCTCTCATGGTTAACTAAAATACAAATCATGGCAGAATAATCATCATACAATATGGCAGGATGATAGCTAAAGCTAGCTTACACAGCAACAGAGTTAGCCTACATTTTACTCCTTCTCACATCTGTCATTTGTCTAATCTCTACATTGTTATGTGTAACATTGTTTCTCCACTTTCACTGTGGTACTAACTTTCACTGACCATTAGAACAAGTGGACTGAAAGCTGTGCAGTAAAAAGTATGCAGTGCATTTATATTACATTATTACAACAGTATTACATATTTATTCATGTAACTCAGTATTTTCTCAGCATGTTCTTTTTTTGACTCTTGTATAATGTTAAATGTTTGTCATTTAAATGTCCTTCTAAAAAGTCAAAGTCTGTTTCGCTTCTTCCCTTCAGCCAGTTGTCCCAGATAACTGGATTTTTAATAACTTACTACAGTTAAACCAGGACGAAACACAACTATTAGGGCTAAAGCTAAAGGTCAGAAATTTCTTATAAATTGTTTCTGGAGAGTGTTACAAATTGTTACTTCAGCATTATCAGTGATGCTGACCTCACTTTCCAGGACCATATCTACAATATATAGAACAGTTTTTATCTAAGAAAATTGGAAATGTTAGCACCTTTACCAAAGAAATCTCCCCATGTTGTCATTTGGCCGTACTACTGTCCTGGGTTTTAGTTAAAAATAAAATATCATGAGATTATACCTATGCTCAGATGATTACTGCTTTAGCCTTCAAAAAGACATATGAAGCAGGTCATGCTTTGCAATTTGATTAACAAGTCGCTAATCCATGAAAATGTAGTATCCCTGAGATCCTTCCTTTGTTTGTGACACATTTCAAAACATCAAAATGTAGATGGTCAAAATGCTCAACTTCAGCCCTCACAGCAGGAGCTCATTAACATACGGGTAACACAGAGGCCACACACACTCATATATATATATATAGAGAGAGAGAGAGAGAGAGAGGGATAGAGATCGAGTCTAGTTAAGGCGTAGTCACTTGTAAACTTTTGTAAACCTAGCTAGCCTGGGACCTCCATCTTTGACATTCATTGTCCAATATATCCACTATCCTTCTTCTCCACAAGTCTAAATGATAAATTCCCCCTCCAAAATAAAGCAAAAATGGTCAACACACTAATACTCATTTTCAAATAAATACTCAAAATTGTTGTTATAACCAGCTAGTCTATGAAGGAGCTGGACCTTAGAGCCATCCCCACAAACAGTACACAGAAGCCCACAATGTGTTAAATAGCAGCAGGCAACACAAGTTGTAACATGTTTCATAACAAGTAATCTCATGACTAATGTAAAGGGAGATATTAATAGAACAAACAGAATCTGCTCTTCCGCAAATAGGCGAAACAGCTAATATTCTTATAACCACTGGTTTGTACATGACCACCTTGTTGACTTACCGGTGTGGTAGGAGAAAGGCCTGTGCTTTTCATCCCTCATTATGCGGTGCCTAAGTGTCACTGACAGGTCCTCCTGGATGGGGACTGCTGCTGTTTGATTGGCTGATTCTGCGGTAAGACTTGGGTAAGAGTGAAGTGGATTGTAAGTATTTGCTTTTAGTTGGTCTTTTCGAACAGGCGGTGGTTTAGTAGGCTCTTTTTCATTCTGTTCCTTCTCCCGTGCACCACAGTAAGGCATCTTACCAAATAAATGCTTTGCTGCTATGTTGCTATCCTTCCTCTTTGCCCTGCTTAAACCTCCCGATCCTTTCCTCTCCTTGTCTTTTTTCTCTTCTTCTTCCTTCTCATCATCCGTAGCCTCGCCTTCCCTCTCTCTGTCCTCTCCTTGACCTTTGCAGTTTTCTCTGTCCTCACACCCAGCTTCATTATTATCCTTAACTGCTGCACTGACAACAGCAGGCGTGTCTTTCATCTGCTCACTGGCTTTGGTAGCCTGGTGGTGAGAGGTGGGATTGTGGTTGGGTGCTCTGCTTGGCCAAATGTAGCTGGGAAAAGAGGAAATGACACCACCACTGAAGCCCAGGCCAGCCAGTAAAGTGCTGGTCACCACAGATGCCACAGTTGCTTGACTACCACTGGAGGATGGACCAATGCCTGTTGCCATAGAGACAAATGAGAAGGGGATACCAGATGAAGTCCAAGTTGATGAGCCAGAGGAAATGGGAGCCATATCAGCCGAGGAGGCTGGAGACAGTGTTGGCTGAGAAAGGAAAAAAATGTAGTTAATACAAAGACGCATCGTCAGTCATCCCATGAACTCACTGAGCTTTGACATTATAATGAAGAAAATTACAACTAATGTAAACTGTTTGTTCCATTTATTTGTTTTACCAAATCTTTTTATCTTATACAGAGTAGAAACTGCAAATTCTCAAATACAACCATATACATCAGAGTATTACGTTGTATCATAATAATGAGAGTGCACAGCATGAGCATCATGTGCAACAAAGATTATGACAGGACATCTCTGTGTGGAAAAAAATGAAGTTTACGATCTGCTTGTAAAACATGATGGCAGGGTTTTAGTATGTCAATAATAATATCATGAATCCTTTTCGGGTAACACACATTACAGATATTACATACCTGTCTGACATACATTTACCTGATTATAAGTTAAATTATTTGATTATATATGCAAAATCAGAACAAGATTAAAGGGTCAGACTGAGCTTTAAAACTAGAAAACGTCAAAATATGTTTCAATTTTTAAGGGTCATTAGAAATGGGCAAAGATTTAAAAACCTTTGAAGAAAAAAAAACTGACATTAGAACTTTGAGGCCTTAAGGCAGGGCTGCCCAATCCCAGTCCTCGAGAGCTACCGTCCTGCAGCTTTTAGATGCATCCCTACTCCAACACAGCTGAATCAAATGAATGGCTTGTTATCAGGCCTTTGCCAAACACGATGGCATGCTGAAGAGGTAATCAAACCATTTGATTCAGCTGTGTTGGAGTAGGGATGCATCTAAAAGCTGCAGGACGGTAGCTCTCGAGGACTGGGATTGGGCACCCCGGCCTTAAGGTGTCATATGACGTGAGATCAGTCACATGAAAAACAGAACATTAACACTGTTAACCTCTTAATCGCTTTCATCAAGAATTCTTTGATTCGTGTGAAATGTGAAATTTATCTGAACTATGGTCAATAATTTACCAGTGACTAGTTACAGACATCAATGAATTCTAGGTGAATTCATACCCTTTTAAATGATTGTATGGAATGAAGCAAGAAAGAGAGAATGCAGTTAGAGTTTGGTCGTTTCTGAAAATTTGGTTGCATAAATAAACTAAAATAAAATCTCTTCATCCATATGCATATGAACTTGATTTTTCCTGACTCTAATGCTTATTGAGACACTGATGTTCATATGAGAGAGGCTCACACAGAATCAAAAGTCAATACAGGGAGTGCAGAATTATTAGTAAAGTTGTATTTTTGAGGAATAATGTTATTATTGAACAACAACCATGTTCTCAATGAACCCAAAAAACTAATTAATATCAAAGCTGAATGTTTTTGGAAGTAGTTTTTAGTTTGTTTTTAGTTTTAGCTATTTTAGGGGGATATATGTGTGTGCAGGTGACTATTACTGTGCATAATTATTAGGCAACTTAACAAAAAACAAATATATACCCATTTCAATTATTTATTTTTACCAGTAAAACCAATATAACATCTCCACATTCACAAATATACATTTCTGACATTCAAAAACAAAACAAAAACAAATCAGCGACCAATATAGCCACCTTTCTTTGCAAGGACACTCAAAAGCCTGCCATCCATGGATTCTGTCAGTGTTTTGATCTGTTCACCATCAACATTGCGTGCAGCAGCAACCACAGCCTCCCAGACACTGTTCAGAGAGGTGTACTGTTTTCCCTCCTTGTAAATCTCACATTTGATGATGGACCACAGGTTCTCAATGGGGTTCAGATCAGGTGAACAAGGAGGCCATGTCATTAGTTTTTCTTCTTTTATACCCTTTCTTGCCAGCCACGCTGTGGAGTACTTGGACGCGTGTGATGGAGCATTGTCCTGCATGAAAATCATGTTTTTCTTGAAGGATGCAGACTTCTTCCTGTACCACTGCTTGAAGAAGGTGTCTTCCAGAAACTGGCAGTAGGACTGGGAGTTGAGCTTGACTCCATCCTCAACCCGAAAAGGCCCCACAAGCTCATCTTTGATGATACCAGCCCAAACCAGTACTCCACCTCCACCTTGCTGGCGTCTGAGTGGGACTGGAGCTCTCTGCCCTTTACCAATCCAGCCACGGGCCCATCCATCTGGCCCATCAAGACTCACTCTCATTTCATCAGTCCATAAAACCTTAGAAAAACCAGTCTTGAGATATTTCTTGGCCCAGTCTTGACGTTTCAGCTTGTGTGTCTTGTTCAGTGGTGGTCGTCTTTCAGCCTTTCTTACCTTGGCCATGTCTCTGAGTATTGCACACCTTGTGCTTTTGGGCACTCCAGTGATGTTGCAGCTCTGAAATATGGCCAAACTGGTGGCAAGTGGCATCTTGGCAGCTGCATGCTTGACTTTCTCAGTTCATGGGCAGTTATTTTGAGCCTTGGTTTTTCCACACGCTTCTTGCGACCCTGTTGACTATTTTGAATGAAACGCTCGATTGTTCGATGATCACGCTTCAGAAGCTTTGCAATTTTGAGACTGCTGCATCCCTCTGCAAGATATCTCACTACTTTTGACTTTTCTGAGCCCGTCAAGTCCTTCTTTTGACCCATTTTGCCAAAGGAAAGGACGTTGCCTAATAATTATGCACACCTGATATAGGGTGTTGATGTCATTAGACCACACCCCTTCTCATTACAGAGATGCACATCATCTAATAGGCTTAATTGGTAGTAGGCTTTCGAGCCTATACAGCTTGGAGTAAGACAACATGCAGGAAGAGGATGATGTGGACAAAATACTCATTTGCCTAATAATTCTGCACTCCCTGTAGTGTTGATTCACATCCATTATCCTTACCATTCCAGTTTTTACAATCCTCGTCCCTTCAAAGATCCTGGTAGTGTTCGCTAAAACAAGAGAAAGAAAATAGTATCTACAGTGAAATGCAGGACTGAGGAACACTTAAACAGATGTTTGCAAACTAGTTTGAGTCCACTATAAGCTCATTAACCACTTCATGAAACAATGTAAATGTAAGTCACTGAATACATATTAAGGAAGCTAATTAACTGGATGTAATTAAATTGAATTATTACACTTTCAGTTGTCTGTCCTTTAGTCTGCAGCTACTGATACATCACTAGCTTACATTAATAACCTTAATATGAATGACTAAAATATTATGATCAAAGGAATAAGTAATAATACATTTTGAAATATTAAGGTTATTATGGCTTATACACCAATAATATGCAGGGCTGATGGAAATACTGATAGTAAGGAAGACATTGGAGAAGAGAATGTGTGAATTCGTAACACACACACTTAGAGTGTGTGTGTGTGTGTGTGTGTGTGTGTGTGTGTGTGTGTGTGTGTGTGTGTGTGTGTGTGAGCACGTACTACCTCTAAAAAGCATACTCTGACTGAAGTCACTGCGCATGTCATTAGTGCAGACAGCCTGGACTCGAAAGAGGTAGAGCACATCGGGGGAGACAGGAGAAATGATGGCCTCCTGGACAACAACACAAGTTGCAGCAAGAAAATCGGTAAGTTTGGCATGCTGAGTTATGTCAATGAGAAATCTTTATGTCTTCCTCCAAGTAAATGACAGTAGGTAGCATATGTTAGCAGAGTGGGAATAAAACTAAACATTTGTAAACCTGAAATGCCTTTTTCTATGATATGCAGTTAATTCCATCAATGTGACTTAAAGTGGTCACTTTTCATGTGGAAAAGTTTGTTTTTTTAAATATTTGACTGCTTTTTCTAAAATTACTATTTTAAAATATGAATGGTATATAATAATAATGGTATATAATATAATTATGACTGATGGCTGTTCGTTGGAATGTAGCCTGAATGCATTTCATAAATGTAAGGGGGTGGACAGAAAAACTTTTGCCAGTTCAAACATATTTTTCAAGTTTGATTTTTAGAATTTCGTGGTCAACAGTATCAAATGCTTTTTTTATAGATCTAGAAAGACTCCAAGTGCATACTTCTTGTTATCCATACATTCTGTTATTTCTGTTTATTAAAAAACCTTTAAAAAAAAAAAAAAAAAAAACATTAAAAGCACAGTTTCAGTGCTATGTAGCACTCTGGCATCTAACCGAAATGTTTCAGAGATGCCATTTTTCCCAGAAAAGCCTGGAGCGGAAGGAAGACAATTCTTCTCCAGGACCTTGACAAAGTGAATGAAAACAGCAGAAATCTGGGGGATAAGAAAAAGCTGGAGGAGTGATATGAGACCTGATAGCAGCAACCTTATTGACTACCAAAGCCTGAAGTAGAAGTGACGAGTTCAGAGAATAGGCTTAACTAGTAAATCATCTTTATTCTTAACCAAATTCTTAACCCTATAATAATCCAAGTATAAGTGTGATTAATATGTTAAATTACAAATGTAGTTTGAGTAGTGAAAATGACTGGTCTAATGTCTGAATTTTGTGTGTGTTGACATTATCCAGCTTTGACCTTTTAGTGTCTGCAGGAATGTGGGAAATATAAGTATGTCGCCAGTCCATCATTATGCATGATTTGGCATGGTAATAATTATAGCACTGGTGAACACAGAACCTTAATTCATATGTGATTATGTTTAATTCTGATCAGGGGCACTTTCTTTTAATGCCTGACTTCTAAAATACTTGATTTAATAAAAAGAAAATGTATTAATTATATTTTCAATAAACTGAGTTAATGTCACGGTACAGAACCTGAATCATGGCTACAAAACCTAGGCTGAAGCCAAAAGCAGCCACAAATATTGGTGTTCAACCCGGTCAAAAGCTTTTTGTTGGTCTAGAGAAATGAGACCAACATTTATACCCAAAGAGCTAGAGAGGTCCAAAACATCCCTAATCAAAGTGACATTATCACTTATCAGCCTGCCGGGGACGCAATACGTTTGGTCCCCATGAACAACAGAAGCCATCACGTCACGAAGCCTGGTGGCCAGGACTTTGGAGAAAATCTTATAGTCTGTACAGAGCAACGATACCTATCTCCAGTTCTTCAAACTGCGCAGATCTCCCTTCTTTGGCAGCAGAATGATGACCGCCCGTCTACAGCTCAGAGGCGGCAAGCCTTTCTGCAGACTATCTGTGACAACCTCCAGCAAATCCTCAGCCATCACAGACCAAAAGTCTTTGTAGAACTCAACAGGAAGGCCATCCATGCCAGGAGCTCTACCATTCTGAAAACTCATCAGAGCAGCATGAAGTTCACGCAAAGTTGGCTGAACCTCCAGTTTTCGATTGGTTTCAGCCGCCACCTGAGGGAGTCCCTTGAAGAATCTATTGCACAAACTAGGATTTTCTGAGAAATCACTCTTAAAAAGGTCCTTATAAAAGCTGACAGCAAACTGTCTGATCTCAGAAGGATCCGAGATTATTGAGCCATCGTGAGACAGAGAGTGAATAATTTTTCTTTGCCCATTCTTCTTTTCCAGTCCAAAGAAAAAGTGAGATGGGGCATCCATCTCCGTGACACTGAGGAAACGTGACCTGACCAAAGCCCCTTTGGCTGTCGTGCCCAACAGGTCAGCTAAAAAAGCCTTTTTGGATTTGAGGGAATCTAAAAGCCCCCGGTTTCCTGTAGACACCGCTAAACTCTGCAGTTCTACCACCTGAGTCTCTAGGTTTCTCATAGATCTGGTTATGTCTCTAGTCACATCACGAGTGAACTGTTGACACAATTGTTTGATCTGACACTTCCCAAAATCCCACCACTGCTGGATACATGCAAAGTCAGATTTAGATTTCCAGTGAGTGAGCCAAAAAAATTCAAAAGCTGTCCTAAAAGTGTTGTCATGTAACAGGGCCATATTGAAATGCCAGTAGGCACTCCTTACATGAACATTTTTAATGAAAACAGAACAATGAACCAGACAATGATCAGAGAAACCAACAGGGGTTATCTGACAGTCCTTAAAATACTCAAATGATGTTTAAATGAGTATATGCGATCCAGTCTTGCCAAAGATAAATGATTGTCCTTAGAATGACTCCATGTGTACTGCCACAGATGTCCATTGAAAAACCTCCACACATCTGACAGGTCCACAGCTGCAGCCAGCTGCCTAAGCCTGCGAGAGGACGCAGGATGAGGTTCGATGTGGTTCCTATCCAAAGGTGGGTTAGCAGTACAATTGAAATCCCCACACAAAAACAAATACTCATCATCGCTAGAAACCTTAACAGTATCACACAGGACATCTAAAAAACCCATTCTGTCCACTCCTTTAGTTGGTGCATATACATTGAGAAAAACAAAAGTCACATGTTCATATTTGACTTTAACTTTCAGCAAACACCCCTTGATTATTTCCTCTGCTTCGCAAGAAACAGGTAAAAAATTCTTAGAGAACACAATCCCCACACCTCCACTACAACTGGACTTATGACTACAAAAACATCTCCCCCACAGCCCTTCCTCCAGTCACTCTCATCGTCACCAGTACTGTGAGTTTCTTGAACCAACATAAGATCCAATTTCTTTAGGTTCATAAGCTCAAAAAAAAGCAGCTCTTTTTACCTCATCTCTAACACCATTCAAATTTAATGTGCCTATCTTAAATTCAGACATGAGAGAAGCGAGACAGAGGAAAAAAGACAGTGACATATAGAGTGTGTTCCTAAACATCATCGTCATCATCAGCAGTAAGTGCTTGAGATCTCACTTTCAAAATCAGTTTCTTTAAACGATAGATCTCTTGGTCTGTCAACACATCATCAATAAAATTCCCTGATTTTTGTCAGGACCCGAGACGACTCAACAAAAAGCTTAAGGTCCGGAAAATAATCCTCCACTTTCACCATCCTGAGGCCTTTGGTTTTCTGCAAGAATTTCCTGATCTCAGCAGGAGAGTACAGATTCTGGTGTTCCTGGCTTAGGGACAAATCACTTTCAGACTCCATGCTGCTCTCTCCTGCTCTGTTTCCTCTCTTAGCTTTCGACATTTTTGTACTACAGTGGGCAGGTTCCGAGCTCTTTCTCTTTTGAGACAACTTCAGCAAATCCTCATCAAGCATGTCGTCATCCTCACAAAGATCATCACACACAGACTCAAGAGTCGTGTCAGCTGTCTGACTGGTGTAAGAAAAAACTGCAGACTGGTCATTAGTCAGATCCGGTTCCACACCATCAACACTTTTCACAATGCCAGTTTCATCAGACCCGTTACTGCTTGGAAAATGCCGGTTTTCCACAGGCGCCTCGGCAGCGGGGTCCACCTCAGCTATGGCAGAGCTCAGCGGGTTTCGCATGAGTGATCGCCGGGTCCCTACCAGGAGATGACCCAATGGCATCATCCGCGGGCTGCGTGTTTCTTCGTCTCTCTGGACAGGAGCGAATTAAATGCCCTTCTCCACCACAACCAAAACATTTCATGCTCTCAGATGAAGCAAACACCATGTAGTTGAAACCCTCTATTTTGAACGTGAAAGACAGGTTCAGCTCGCCAGCGTTGTCTTTGAGGATCATAAAAACCTGCCTTCTGTGACACACATGTTTGAGGAGCACAGATTTGCACCCCAAAGAGACCTTTATGGGCGAAACCAGTTGGCCATACCGTGACAGCTCCTTGGCTAAAGTTTCATTTTTAATAAAAGGAGGCGCATTTAAGATGGTAACCTTTTTAGCAGGGCTAACCAACGGGAGAGCAGGCGTAAAGGTGTCGTGAATGACGACGATGCTTTCCACCAACTCATTAACTTTAGGTACCTTAACAAGAAAAATAATAATAGCACCGTTCATACGGGAGGCAGATTTCACGCTGTCATAGCCCACCACCTCTCCTACAGCCAAAACAGCTTCTTCCACCGAGCAATTCACAGTCGGTATAAGTTTGACAGCATGACGGCGTGTCAGCTTCTCAAACCCTGCACCACCCTCAACAGCGGGCACTGTGCCAAGCCAAGACGGTAGCAAAAGCTACCAAACCAGCCGGCAACAAACAAAACACACCAACAACCATGTGTCGAAAAAATAAACACCTGACAGTGAAAGAAGAAAAGAGGAACCCGAAAACAGAAATCCACTCACTCCGACACTCCCATTCCCAGCCCCATTCACTCAGAAAGAGAGAGAGAGGGAGGGAGAGAGGAACAGAAAGACAGAGAGGGAGGAACAGAGAGAGAGAGAGAGAGAGAGGAACAAGAGAGAGAGAGAGGAACAGAGACTTTTTGACTTTTCACACAACTTTATTTACACCGAATTAAAAACAAAAACAGAAACAAAAAAAACTGACACAAAAATTCTACCACATAATCACAACATTCATTGTACACCAAACATTAACTAAGGTACCCAGCACACACACTCAAAAGTTAAGCACAAGTGTCCCATCCGCTCCTACTGAACACAAAACCCTTCCAATGCCCCACACAGTTTCAAAGGAGTCCAGACTGTCAGTCAGAGAGTAAAAAGCATGCTCTACTCTCAGACGGGATGCCAACAGGCCCTTTAGACTTTGCACAACATCAGTCCAACCCTGACCTAGCATCAAAACAAACAAAGGTACAGAGAAAGCCTCCCCTAAAGATTCCACCCACTCCTGCAACAAAGAAAATAAACCCACCAGCCGCGGACAACAGACCACTAAGTGCTCCAGCGTCTCCCTTTCTGAACAAAAAGGACAACCCTCCCCAGTGCTCGGGTCCAGGTGGGCCCTGTGTCTGTTCGTGGCTATTGCTCCATGTATAATCCTCCACTGGAGGTCAGCCATCCGTTTTTCAACAGGAGGCTTATACAGGACCCTCCACCTGCCTTTAGGGGTAGAGACCGAAGCAAAAAACTCAGTCCATTTTGAGTCCCGGATTCCAACCAGAGAGCGGAAATTCAGCAACTTAACACAGCATAAATAAAGCTGCTTCTTGCCACAAGAGCTGAAACTATCCAGCACTGGTGTCCCCAGGGAGAGCAGCATGCCACTCCCCTCAGGCTGCTCCTCAAAGGCAGGACTGCCCATCAATGAAGGGAAAACATATTCACTGTCATCAGCCCATTGATCAGCCAGGACACGGTCTCCAGCAAAGTCTCTCAGTGAAGGCGACAGAGATTGCCAAACGTCCTCCATAATCCTCTCCAGCACTCTGTAGGACTTAATGCCTGTGACACCACCAAGTGCACCCAGAGACATCCTTGTAAGATGACCCAGTTTGACAAAACCAGCCTCCACAAACTTGGTCCGTATTGTAGCAGAAGAAAATACAGTGCTGGGAAAAAAGTCATTAAAAAACAGCGGCTCCTCGAAAAGCCACATCCCAGGTCTTGGAGCACGTGCGACCTTCAGCGTCCGCCAGGCGTTCATCACCGAGCTGTAAAATGGCACAAGTCCAGACAGATCCACCTGATCCAACTTCAGAAGAAAGAGGTGTTTATCCAATCCAAGCCGGCCCACTCTCCTAAGCAGCAGCTGAGCAGAAGCCAGCCAGCTGTGACCACAGCCATACAGCAGCCTCTGTGCCGTCTGCAGTCTAAAGGTTGCTGTTCTGGACAAAACATCTATTAGGCCTTGTCCCCCCTCCGCCACAGGAAGATACAGGCCCGCTGCACGAAGCCAATGCTGTCCCGACCAAGCAAACTTCACCAGAAGCCGCTGCACCTCCTCCAGAAGACCAGGTGGTGGCACTAAAACGAGCAACCTGTGCCATAAAGATCAGTCAACCAGATTGTTAGCTACCAGAACTCTACCCCTGTAGGACAGGTAGGGGAGCAACCGGTTCCATTTAGACAGCTTAGCCTCCACCTTTTCCCGCACTCCCTCCCAGTTCTGCTTCACGAAGTCATCACTCCCCAAGTAAACCCCAAGAGTTTTAATGCCCCTTCGACCCCAGCGAACGTTCCCAGGAAGCGTGGGAATACTCGACAAGTTCCACTGCCCCACCAAACAAGCCTCACTCCCAATTTACCCTAGCTGAGGAAGCGTTCCCATACAAAACCAGACATTCCTGCAATTCCTGCACATCCCTTTGATCCATAATAAAAACATTAACATCATCAGCATATGCCGACAGGATATGACAGGAGGGCTCTGAACCATATCCGGCAAAGAAAAACCCCTCAACCTGCTTCTCAGTCTACAGAGAAAAGGCTCAATAGCAATGCTATAAAGCTGTCCAGAGATAGGGCAACCTTGTCTAATCCCTCTCCGAACCAGCACAGGACAACTCAACCCCCCTCCCACCTTCACAACACAGCAAGCATCGCTATACAACAGCTTCACCCAAGTCAGAAACCCCCACCCAACACCAAAGGTCTGCAAGGTAGAAAAAAGAAAATCATGGTCCACACGGTCAAAAGCCTTCTCCTGATCAAGAGAAACGATGCCAACATTAGCATTGTACACTTCACAAATATCAAACACATCTCTCATTAAAAACAAGTTATCAATCAAAGACCTATCTGGAATACAGTAAGATTGATCCACACCAATCAGCAGGTCAATGACCATTTTCAGTCTGTTCGATAAAACCTTGGAGAGAATCTTATAGTCTGCACATAAAAGGGCCGCTGGTCTCCAGTTCTTAAGAAGGGTTAAATCCCCCTTCTTTGGTATGAGAGAGATAACTGCACGCCTGCAGGAAGCTGGAAGTATCCCTCCTACAAAACACTCCTTAAACATGTCCAGCAGGTCCCAACCCAGAAGACTCCAGAAGTGCTTAAAAAAGTCTGAAGGTAAACCATCTATTCCTGGAGCTTTGCCTGAAGCCTTCTGAGACACCGCCGCAGACAGCTCATCCAAGGTTATATCCCTGTTCAAAACGTCCAGATCCCCTGGGCTCAGCTGAGGAAGCCCCTGCAGAAGGTCCGAAGCAGAGTCCACATCACAGCCATCCGCACTAAACAAGTCCGTGTAAAAGGCCACTGCATGCCGTCTCATCTCAGCCGGATCCGTGGTCACTCTTCCATCCGAAAACTG
Source organism: Astatotilapia calliptera (assembly GCF_964374335.1). Taxonomy (NCBI): domain Eukaryota; kingdom Metazoa; phylum Chordata; class Actinopteri; order Cichliformes; family Cichlidae; genus Astatotilapia; species Astatotilapia calliptera. The sequence continues at coordinate 37,942,551 of NC_137426.1, forward strand.
AAGACACACCATTTGCTTTCTGTGAACCACAGATTTCCCCAAATTAAAGAAAAACGTGGTTGGAGCGTCCATGTCCTGGAGCTCCTTTAGCCCTCTCATGTAAAAAATGGTTAAGCTCTTGCCTTTTAGAATGAAGACAGGCATTATCCTGCTGACCAAACTGTGAACCAGAGACAGTCTCCACATGTGTTATATCCTTTTCAAAGTCCTGCACAGTTCTCATGATATTGGCTGTCAAAAGAAAACTATATTGCCGACAGAACACACGAATTTGGGCCTTTCCTACCTCCCACCATTGAGTAAGGGAATCAAAATCACCCTTCCGTGATCTCCAGTAATCCCAAAAATACCTAAAATTGTCACAGAATATCCGATCATGCAACAATTTTATATTAAACCGCCAAAAAGATTTGGATTTGCTGGTGGGAGATAGAAACAGCTCCAGTAAAACTAAATGATGATCCGTAAAAACAACGGGAAAACACTGACAGTTAACAATTCGAGCAGTAAATGAAACAGACACATTAAACCTGTCTACTCTCGCTGCACTAACCCTGCCATCAGTCACTTTCACCCAGGTATACTGCCTGGATGAGGGATGCTTCATCCGCCACGCATCAACCAAGTTAATTGTCCGTAAAGTGTAAAGTTAGTCCCCATAGGGAAATAGCTCCTCTGCATTTAACCCATTCACCCAGTGAAGCAGTGGGCAGCCACCAGTGCAGCGCCCGGGGAGCAGTGTAGGGACGGTACCTTGCTCAGGGGTACCTCAGGGTAGCCGTTCAGTGGAGTCGAACCCCCGACCTTCCGATCATGGGGCCACCACTCTACCTACTGAGCTATCCCTGCCGTAGGATATCTGTTAAAGCAGAAGATGACTGAAGATGCGGCTCCGCCCCAGTCCTGTCCAAAGTAAAGTCAAGACAACAATTCCAGTCCCCACCCAACACAACACAGTCCCCTTGAGCAGCACCACTTAATTTTTCTCCTAATGTTTCAAACAAAATTGAATGCTCCGCCCATGAGGTTGGTGCATAGACATTAACAAAAGTAAAAACAAAACCTTCAATTTCAGCCGTCACCAAAAGGACTCTGCCTGCCACCATCTCTATGCTGAAAATAACATTCGCATTTAGAGAAGGAGAAAACAAAATAGCAACTCCTGCGCTAAAACTTGTCCCATGGCTAAGAAACTTCTGCCCTCCCCACCACAGATCCCAGTCTATCTCATTCAAACTGTCAGTATGTGTTTCTTGGAGAAAGACTATATCTAATCTCTTCTGTTTGATCACCTCAGCTAATAAGGCTCTTTTATCGGCATCCCTGCACCCATTCACATTCAAGGAGGCCACCCTCAACCCGTGCACATAAGAGGAAGCCATCAAGAAAGCAAACAGAAAAACCCAGCAGAGATGAAACACCCAGTGTTGTATGATCATAACGTTACAGCGTAAAAAACTCCAGTGTCTCTACCGATTCAGACGCTTCAACTGTTTCCTCAGACCAGTAACATGTTTCTTCAGACGATAACGCTTTTTACCATCCAGCAAGTCCAATCCCACAACCTTCTGAAGAGTCATAGCTGACCGAACGAATTTCTCAACATCAGGGAAATATTCCCTAACATCACCTTTCTACCAAAGGTGCCATCCAGAAAAGCAACGATTTCCTCCAAAGAATACAAATCCGCATTTTGAGAGACACTGTCTGCCACAGA